>NC_134397.1:140010955-140106388 GCF_050003625.1 Haematobia irritans | reverse complement strand
TATATATATATATATATATATATATATATATATATATATATATATATTATATATATATATATATATATATATGGGGGGTATATTAACTGTGTCATTCCGTTTGTAACACATCGAAATATTGCTCTAAGACCCCATAAAGTATATATATTCTAGGTCGTGGTGAAATTCTGAGTCGATCTGAGCATGTCCGTCTGTCCGTCCGTCTGTTGAAATCGCGCTAACTTCCGAACGAAACAAGCTATCGACGTGAAACTTGGCACAAGTAGTTGTTATTGATGTAGGTCGGATGGTATTGCAAATGGGCCATATCGGTCCACTTTTACGTATAGCCCCCATATAAATGGACCCCAAATTTGGCTTGCGCGGCCTCTAAGAGAAGCAAATTTCATCCGATCCGGCTGAAATTTGGTACAAGGTATATGGTCTCTAACAACCATGCAAAAATTGGTCCACATCGGTCCATAATTATATATAGCCCCCATATAAACCGATCCCCCGATTTGGTTTGCGGAGCCTCTAAGAGAAGCAAATTTCATCCGATCCGGCTAAAATTTGGTAAATGGTGTTAGTATATGGTCTCTAACAACCGTGCAAAAATTGGTCCATATCGGTCCATAATTATATATAGCCCCCCGATGCGGCTTGTAGAGCCTCTAAGAGCAACAATTTTGATCCCATCCGGCTGAAATTTGGTAGATGGTGTAAGTATATAGTCTCTAACAACCGTGCAGAAAGTGGTTCATATCGGTCCATAATTATATATAGCCCCCATATAAACCGATCCCCCGATTTGGCTTGCGGAGCCTCTAAGAGAAGCAAATTTCATCCGATCCGGCTGAAATTTGGTACATGGTGTTAGTATATGGTCTCTAACAACCATGCAAAAATTGGTCCACATCGGTTCATAATTATATATAGCCCCCATATAAACCGATCCCCCGATTTGGCTTGCAGAGCCTCTAAAAGCAACAATTTTGATCCGATCCGGCTGAAATTTGGTAGATGGTGTTAGTATAGGGTATCCAACAATCATGCAGGAATTGCTTCCTATCAGTCCATAATTATATATAGCTCCCATATAAACCGATCCCCAGATTTGACCTCCGGTGCCTTTTGGTGATGCAAAATTCATCCGATCTGGTTGAAATTTGGTACGTGGTGGTAGTATATGAAATTTAACAACCATGTGAGTTGAAATTTGTGGATGACAGTCTTTCGTAGAAGTTTCTACGCAATCCATGGTGGAGGGTACATAAGATTCGGCCTGGCCGAACTTACGGCCGTATATACTTGTTTTTAAGTAAAAGCTTTAATCTAAAAAATCTAAAAAATTTAATCTAATATATTTTCAAAAATATTTTCCATATTGGTAAAATGCATTTTTATAAACTTCTTTAACACTAAATGAAAAATATGAAATTTTGAGACCAGTTTTATGCTGTATGTCTCTAGTAAATTGACATTCATACAAAAACTATAGCTTCTATTGTTTCAGTCACAATTCAAGTATCAAATTTTTAGTAAAAATTCATATTTCTCTTGAGCTAAGTGAGATAATATTAGGTTTATTTCGGTAGTGAAAGTGTTCAAATACGAATGTGAATTTTGAAACTAAGCATAATTTATTCTTGTCTTTAACACGTTTTTAAAGAACTGTGATAGCTTATAAAGAAAAAAAAAACTGAAAAACGAATAAAATAAAATAAAATTTCTTTCTTAGAATCAAGTACGCAAAACTCAAATTTAAAAGAGAATTGTGTCTTACTTCATTTCTCCGCTATTTTGGCTCGGAATCAATACCAAACAACAAAATTTTTGGAACAGGTCATGCTTTTTTTCAGTGTAGATAGTAGAATTTCATTAATATTTTAATTAATATTTTCGCAATGTGTGCCAAATTTTATTCAAATCGCCTAAGATTTAGATATAGCTCCCATATACATGTATGTATTTGGAGAAATATTGTGGAATTAGAGTCGTTAAAAAACTTAGTATTTTTAAAGTCGGTTTATCTCCGTTTTAAAAGCCCGGACTTGTTTTCAAAACCGAAGGGCGGCGTTGTTTTGAAAAAAAAAAATATAATAATAATAATTCATAAAAACGCGTAATTTTTAAAGGCCAAAATATCGTCACAAAATATCAATGAAAAAAATTCTATAATTTATTAAATGTTGGATAGATTTTTTTATTTCAAATTTACGTTTCGCCTGTTTGGAAGTGCTTTTAAAATACCTGTATGTATTTTTTTATTTGACATTAAATTGACAACTTTGCAGTGAAAATATAAAAACCGAAAGCCGCTTGTTGAGGCCTTGAAAACACCGGTTCTATCGGTTCACTGAGAATGGGATTTTCACGAAAACCGACAATCGATGTAAGAAAACGTATGTGATCACACTAGCCATTTTCATCGGGATTTTACTCTAATTGACTATTACACAAAAAACGGAGTCTGTACGTTTGACATAAAATATTTTTAAAAATTCCCCATTTTTCTAGAATGAATTTAGCATTTTTTTTCGACAAAAATTATATAATTTGTACCATTTTTTTAATTATTACTCTGTTTTTAACTTATTTAAATTATCTACATCAGGAAAAAATTCTAAGACAGTCTAATGATTTCAGTCTCTCTGTCTGTTGTAACAACACTACTCCTCCGTATACATCGATCAAGAACGAATGTGGCTTATATAATTATTTAATCTTCCTTTTTAGGTAGACTATTTCAGCAAAATATGGTAAATTGTGGTAGGCCACTGTGTCGTATGTGGTTTGCAGACTTAAAATAAATAAATCATACGCAACCGGTGCAATGAGTTAATAACCAAATAATATTCGACGGGAAAATCACATTATTAAAAAAAAAAAAAAAAAAAAACAAGTAAGGAAAGTCTAAAGTCGGGCGGGGCCGACTATATTATACCCTGCACCACTTTGTAGATCTAAATTTTCGATACCATATCACACCCGTCAAATGTGTTGGGTGCTATATATGAAGGTTTGTCCCAAATACATACATATAAATATCACTCGATTTGGACAGAATTTGATAGACTTTTACAAAATCTATAGACTCAAAATTTAAGTTGGCTAATGCACTAGCGTGGAACACAATTTTAGTAAAAAAATATGGGAAACATTTAAATCTGAAACAATTTTAAGGAAACTTCGCAAAAGTTTATTTATGATTTATCGCTCGATATATATGTATTAGAAGTTTAGGAAAATTAAAGTCATTTTTACAACTTTTCGACTAAGCAGTGGCGATTTAACAAGGAAAATGTTGGTATATATATATATATATATATATATATATATATATATATATATATATATATATATATATATATATATATATATATATATATATATATATATATATATATATATATATATATATATATATATATATATATATATATATATATATATATATATATATATATATATATATATATATAGATATATATATATATATATATATATATCAGGGTGGGCCCCTGAGTCGATATAGCCATGTCCGTCTGTCCGTGAACACATTTTACTCCGATTTAATTGCAATTTTGCGCAAGGAGAAGAATAGCATTGTAGCTATGCGTGCCAAATTTGGTTGAAATTGGTTCAGATTTACATATATCTCCCATATATAGCTTTCACCCGATTTACACTCATATGACCACAGAGGCCAATTTTTAACTCCGATTTAGTTGAAAATTTGCACAGGGAGTAGAATTGGCATATGCATGCCAAATTTGGTTGAAATCGGTTCAGATTTAGATATAGCTCACATATATATGTTTTTCTGATTTCGACAAAAATTGTCAAAATACCAACATTGTCCTTGTAAAATCGCCACTGCTTAGTCGAAAAGTTGTAAAAATGACTCTAATTTTCTTAAACTTCTAATACATATATATCGAGCGATAATCAAAAACAAACTCTTTCGAAGTTTCCTTAAAATCGCTTCAGATTTAAATGTTTCCCATGTTTTTTTACTAACATTGTGTTCCACCTAAGTGCATTAGCCGACTTAAATTTTGGGTCTATAGATTTTGTAGAAGTCTATCAAATTCTGTCCAGATCGAGTGGTATTTAAATGTATGTATTTGGGACAAACCTTTATATAGCCCCCAACACATTTGACGGATCCCAGCAAAAAAAGCGTCGCCAAAAAAGTAATGAAAATGTTCTTTTTGGATCCGGAATTGGTGCAAAATTGACGCAGAAGCGATGAATTTAACATGGGCTTGTCAAAGGAAGGAAGTCCTCCATTTCAACAGCCGTTGCACTGAATTTGCATCACTTCTTTAGGTGTGATCCGAATTCAATGTTTTGGATGTAAATTAAAAAAATCTGTGATATTTTGGCAAATAAATATTTTTTATAATTTTTTATAATTTTTAATGGATTTTAACGCTTGTCGGAACCGTTTGACCTCAAATATTTTCAAAAAATCACAATTTTTCAGATTGGCTTTAGCATTTTTTTCGACAAAATTTAAATGATTTGTACCATGTTATGAATTTTTACTCTTTTTTTAACCTATTTGAAACAAAACAAGTATATACAGCACTAAGCTCGGCCGAGCCGAATCTTAAATGCCCACCGCCAAAAAAGTAATGAAAATGTTCTTTTTGGATCCGGAATTGGTGCAAAATTGACGCAGAAGCGATGAATTTAACATGGGCTTGTCAAAGGAAGGAAGTCCTCCATTTCAACAGCCGTTGCACTGAATTTGCATCACTTCTTTAGGTGTGATCCGAATTCAATGTTTTGGATGTAAATTAAAAAAATCTGTGATATTTTGGCAAATAAATATTTTTTATAATTTTTTATAATTTTTAATGGATTTTAACGCTTGTCGGAACCGTTTGACCTCAAATATTTTCAAAAAATCACAATTTTTCAGATTGGCTTTAGCATTTTTTTCGACAAAATTTAAATGATTTGTACCATGTTATGAATTTTTACTCTTTTTTTAACCTATTTGAAACAAAACAAGTATATACAGCACTAAGCTCGGCCGGGCCGAATCTTAAATGCCCACCACCATGAACCAAATATTAGGGGTTCCTTTGAATTTTCAGAAGGGCTTGAGGACTTGAGGACACTTCCCGAAGATAAATTTCAAGATTTCACCATTTTGGTTTGAGTTTCAGAGGAATCATTAACATCTCTTGTAAATGTGCAAGAAAATTATAAAATAACGTCTTGATTTGAAATCTTAAATCTGTAGATTTTCACCCGAGAAGTAAAATCTGGAAATTTTACATTGGGTTTCAAGCAATTTTCATGATCAGTGCGTCTTCTACACCCTCAAGAAGTGAATTCGGTCTATATGGAGGCATTACCAAATGGACCGATAAAAACTTAATCCGATACAAGTTTTTATGAGCCTAAAATACCAGAATATTTACAATTTCAGGCAAATCAGATAAAAACTACGGTTTCTAGAAACCCAAGGAGTTAAATCGGGAGATCGTTCTTATGGGGGCTATACCAAAATATGGACCGATACTCACCATTTTTGGCACACCTTTTTATGGTCATAAAATACCTCTAGATTTCCAATTTCAGACAAATTGAATAAAAACAACGGTTTCTATAAGCCCAAGACCCCAAATCGGGAGGTCGTTTTATATGGGGACTATATCAAAACTTGGACCGATATAGCCCATCTTCGAACTTGACCTGCCTGCAGACAAAAGACGAGTTTGTGCAAAATTTCAGCACGATTGCTTCATTATTGAAGACTATAGCGTGATTACAACAGACAGACAGACAGACGGACATCGTTATATCGTCTTAGAAATCTTAGAAAGAAAGTTAAAATTACCCCGTAAAAGTATGAACAAACCAAGTTATAAACAAGTATATACGGCCGTAAGTTCGGCCAGGCCGAAGCTTATGTACCCTCCATCATGGATTGCGTAGAAACTTCATCTAAACACTGCCATCCACAATCGAATTACTTAAGTTGCGGTAACGCTTGCCGATGGCAAGGTATCTTAAAACCTCCTAACACCATCTTCTAAATTGTATGTAAGTCCATACGTGGTATATATTAAATCAAAAAAGATCGATCCAATACGTATATAATTCAGTTTGACAAAGTAGACATAAAATTTTAACAAAATTTTCTACAGAAATAAAATTTTAACAAAATTTTCACAAAGTTTTCTATAGAAATAAACTTTTGACAAAATTTTCTATAGAAATAAAATCTTGGTAGGTTATTTTTGGCTCGAGTGGCAACCATGATTATGAACCGAATAAACTTTGAACAAAATTTTCTATAGAAATAAAATTTTGATAAAATTTTCTATAGAAATAAAATTTTGCCAATGATGAAAATTTTATTATGAACCGAATAAAATTTTAACAAAATTTTCGCTAGAAATAAAATTTTGACAAAATTTTCTATAGAAATAAAATTTTGACAAAATTCTCTATAGAAATAAAATTTTGGTAGATTATTTTTGGCTCTAGTGGCAACCATGATTATGAACCGATATGAACAAATTTTTGTGTGATTGGACCAATTTTGGTATGGTTGTTAGCGACCATATACTAACACCACGTGCCTAATTTGAACCGGATCGGATGAATTTTGCTCCTCCAAGAGGCTTCGGAGGTCAAATCTGGAGAATGTTTTATATGGGGGCTATATATAATTATGGACCGATATGGACCAATTCTGGCACGGTTGTTAAAGATCATATACTAACACCATGTTCCGAATTACAACCGGCTTGGATGAAATTTGCTTCTCTTGGAGACTTCGCAAGCCAAATCTGGGGATCGGTTTATATGGGCGCCATATATAATTATGGACCCATGTGGACCAATTTTTGCACGGTTGTTAGAGACCATATACCAATACCATGTACCAAATTTCAGCCGGATCGGATGCAATTTGCTCCTCTTTGAGGCTTCGCAAGCCAAATCTGGAGATCGGTTTATATGGGGTCTATATATAAATATGGACCGATGTGGACCAATTTTTGCATGGTTGTTAGAGACCATATACCAACATCATGTACCAAATTTCAGCCGGATCGGATGAAATTTACTTCTCTTTGAGGCTCCGCAAGCCAAATCTGGGGATCGCTTTATATGGGGGCTATGTATAATTATGGACCGATGTGGACCAATTTTTGCATGGTTGTTAGAGACCATATACCAACACCATATTCCAAATTTCAGCCGGATCGGATGAAATATGCTTCTGTTAGAAGCTCCACAAGCCAAATCTGAGGGTCCCTTTATATGGGGGCTATACGTAAAAGTGGACCGATATGGCCCATTTTCAATACCATCCGACCTACATCGATAGCAACTACTTGTGCCAAGTTTCAAGTCGATAGCTTGTTTCGTTCGGAAGTTAGCGTGATTTCAACAGACGGACGGACATGCTTAGATCGACTCAGAATTTTACCACGACCCAGAATATATATACTTTATGGGGTCTTAGAGCAATATTTCGATGTGTTACAAACGGAATGACAAAGTTAATATACCCCCATCCTATGATGGAGGGTATAAAAATTGAATTAAAATAACTTCCTGGGTAGTTAAAATAAAGAACATCATTGGAAGTGCATCTTCTGGAAGTGCTTTTTAAGTTGTGCCTTTGGAAGAACTTCCAAATTTTTTTGCTGGGATGTGATATGGTATCGAAAATTTAGATCTACAAAGTGGTGCAGGGTATAATATAGTCGGCTCCGCCCGACTTTAGACTTTACTTACTTGTTTTTTCTAATATATATGTTACCTCGTATGACTAACTTACAATTTATTTAGAGGACGATGTTAAGAAGTTTTAAGATGGCAAGGTCATCAGAAAGTATTACCACAAACCAAGTAATTCTTTAGTAGAAGTTTATACTCAATCCATGGTGGAAGGTACATAAGATTCGGCCTGGCCGAACTTACGTCCGTATATACTTGTTTGAATTTCGGTCATTGTAGGTGAACTTAAATTCATTTCAGTAATCCGTATCATCGGACTAAAAAGTAGGGATTCTCTTTTTTCCAATTTAATGGCTTATTTGACCCTACACAAAGGGAGTAACATCCCAAGCAAATACACACATACACACACTTAAATATACAGAGACTTGGTAATCTATGTCCATACATATTTTACTGTAATTTTATTGCACTAACACTTATTTGTATGTGGCGCTGGTGGTTTTTTATGCTGCTGAGTGTAAATTCGTGTGTGCATGTGTGCGCATATGTGTGTAGAATAATATGCAGATAAGTTTCGTTTTAGTTAAATTGTGTTTCAATGCTGTTGGTCTCACATTTACATATGGACTAACACTTTGCACGTGAACATTTGCTATGCCTTTGTGGTAGTAGACATTTCAATGGAGGTTTTTTTACAAATTCGTCCCTATCCTGGAGTTTTCTAAGGGTATTATTATTGACTTTGTGTCAACAGCAGTTAGCACTTGTAATACTTTACACTTCCGCCTTTTCATCCTTATAGATAGAAATGAAAATTTGCATTTTATTTGTGCTACACATTAGGATGAATTACCATGCCATGTAAATAAGCCGTAGGTATAATACGATACACAAAGATGTACAATAGTTTAGTAAATATGGTAAATTGTTGTGTACTTACTGTTAATTATAGACAATATAAATTCAGCGAAAACTTTTTTGGTTTAATGAACACTTCACTATTTCCAGTCGCATGACATGATAATGATTTATTCAGAATAATGGTTGTACTATATTTCAACGTTTATAAAATCGAATTGTTTTAGAATCTCATATTAAGATAATTTGATATTTTATGAACATCTTGTGTCTTGTCTCGTGGGTTATATGTATTGCAACCAACTTCAGGTTGATATCATTATCATATCACGTACAATAGTGTAATTTCTTTATATTTGGCTGGAAAACCATAAGCTCCCAGCAAACAAAATTGAAAGTTGTTACACAAACGACCACCGGAGCCGAAGCTTCATTGCAATTTACTTGAAATTATGCAGCGAGAGTAGAATTAACATTTTTGCAATATGTGCCAAATTTACTTCTGATTCAGGGAAATGGAATTGAAAATTGTATGCATAGTTAGAATGAGAGTTCTACTATCTCTGCAAACCTTCACGTAAAACGGTATAAAATTTTGATTTCTGTGGTCACAAAAGTGTAGACATGGCAGCCATATCTAAATCTGAACTGATTTCTACCAAATTTGGCAAACTTGATGACACAATGTACATTTTAAGCAACTCAATGTAACAGGTTGGCTGACAAGTCCCCGGAAAACACATTTTTTTTATCAAAATTCGTTTTTATTATTCAAAATAGTTCCCTTAAAGAGCGATACAACGATTATAACGACCATCCAATTTTTTTATACCATTTTGGTAGTACTCCTTCGGTTTTGCCTCAAAATAGGCCTCAGTTTCGGCGATCACCTCTTCATTGCAGCCAAATTTTTTCCCTGCGAGCATCCTTTTGAGGTCTGAGAACAAGAAAAAGTCGCTGGGGGCTAGATCTGGAGAATACGGTGGGTGGGGAAGCAATTCGAAGCCCAATTCATGAATTTGTGCCATCGTTCTCAATGACTTGTGGCACGGTGCGTTGTCTTGGTGGAACAACACTTTTTTCTTCTTCATATGGGGCCGTTTTGCCGCGATTTCGACCTTCAAACGGTCCAATAACGCCATATAATAGTTACTGTTGATGGTTTTTCCCTTCTCAAGATAATCGATAAAAATTATTCCATGCGCATCCCAAAAAACAGAGGCCATTACTTTGCCAGCGGACTTTTGAGTCTTTCCACGCTTCGGAGACGGTTCACCGGTCGCTGTCCACTCAGCCGAATGTCGATTGGACTCAGGAGTGTAGTGATGGAGCCATGTTTCATCCATTATCACATATTGACGGAAAACTCGGTTGTATTACGAGTTAACAGCTGCAAACACCGATCAGAATCATTAACACGTTGGTGTTTTTGGTCAAATGTGAGCTCGCGCGGCACCCATTTTGCACAGAGCTTCCGCATATCCAAATATTGATGAATGATATGAACCACATGTTCCTTTGATATCTTTAAGGCCTCTGCTATCTCGACCAACTTCATTTTACGGTCATTCAAAATCATTTTGTGGATTTTTTTGATGTTTTCGTCGGTAACCACCTCTTTTGGGCGTCCACTGCGTTCACCGTCCTCCGTGCTCATTTCACCACGCTTGAATTTTGCATACCAATCAATTATTGTTTATTTTTCTGGGGCAGAGTCCGGAAACTCATTATCAAGCCAAGTTTTTGCTTCCACAGTATTTTTTCCCTTCAGAAAACAATATTTTATCAAAACACGAAATTCCTTTTTTACATTTTTTAACAATAACAAAAGTTGCTTCACAAAAGACTCTCTATCTCACAAACTAATTGACTTACAGACGTCAAATTTTGACACGAATCATTTGAAGGTTGGTACTATATAAAAATAATATGCATTTAATACTAGCGACGTCATCTATGTGTCAGACCGGGGACTTATCAGCCAACCTATTAAAACTGTGGCCATAACATACACAGTGCACACAAAAACATTTTTTTTCGGATTCAATAATCAAATTAATTGATCCAATTAATTTTTTAATTGAAATGGCTTCAATCACGAAAATTATGGTATCAATCACAGTTTTAATTGGGCATTAAATTAAAATACACAGAAAAAAAATGTTTACGAAAATTTTTCCAATTTCCAATTAAAGTTTTAATAGTTTTAAAATATATTCAATTAAAAATTTAATTGATTCAACAAATTTTTAAAAATCTATCACAAAAATCACAATTAATTGTTTAATTGGATCAGTTATTTTTTAAATGACTTTCAATTAATAACAATGTCTTCAATCACAGAAATGGTACAACTTCCAATGCCACAATGCCAGAAACAAAATGTTCAACCTGCTCAAGAACCATAAATCAATTAACACTGCAGACTCCAAGGAGAAGTATTTGAGCGCAGTAAAAAAATACAAAGCAATATGCAAGAAAAGCAAAAAGAAATATTCAGAAGAGTTGCTTGAGAAAATAAATAACGTCTGGGATTCAAAACAATGGTGGAAAATAGCCAGAGAAATAAGTAATGATTCATATAACATAAGTTTAAAAATATCATCAACAGACTTCAGAGAATATTTTAAAACACTACTAAACCCGGAAAAATCCGTTGTGGAAATACACTATGCACCGAATTATTATGTAGACCCATTTTTGGACTGCGATATTAGTCTAACTGAGCTTAAGGCTGTATTAAAAAAACTAAAGATAAACAAAGCGCCTGGGGAAGATCGTGTTTCGTATGAGCATATTGTTAACGCCCCTGAAAACTTTCATCTTCAACTTCTGAAACGCTACAATAACATCCTAGAAACTGGAGATATAGACAGTAAATTTGCAAAATCCATTATCTTTCCGATACATAAAAAAGGAGATATTACACAACCAAAAAATTATAGAGGTGTAGCTTTCATGAATTGCTTAGCCAAAATTATGATGGGTGTTCTGAACGAAAGATTGGCTAATTGGACAGAACATCATAGAGTTTTAAATGAATTCCAAGCAGGGTTTAGGAAGGGATACTCTACAATTGATAATATTTATAATCTAACTCCAATCGTCAGCCTTCGTTATAAAGAACGGAAGAAAACATATGCTTTCTTTGTCGACTTCAAGGCGGCATTTGACAACGTATGCAGAAAGTAGCTTATATATAAACTTCATCAATTAGGGATATCCTATAGGGATATCCTATAAATTCATTAAGGTGTTGGAGAATATTTACAGCAACACTGAATATGCCATTTGGACTGGCGAAGAATTGTCTGAATACTTTGAGACTAATTCAGGCGTTAAACAAGGGTGTTTGCTTTCTCCATTACTTTTCGCATTGTATATCAATGATTTACACGATTTCCTACAAGGAGGTATTAACACATACAATATGAATATAAGGATATTATTATACGCAGATGATATTATTATCCTCGCAGAAGACATATCTACCATGCAATCAATGATCTCAAGACTTGAAAACTATTGCGACCTGTGGAACTTAACAGTAAATATGGAAAAATCGGAAATAATGATATTTCGCAATGGAGGACGGTTAAGTAGAAATGAGGAATGGTTTTATAAAGGAAATATAATAAAAATCGCTAAGGAATACAATTACTTGGGCGTAACACTTACTCCTAGAATGAAATTCTTAAAACATGTGGAAAAAAGAACAGCCCAATCGAAAACAGCTATAAATGTTACTTGGGCTAGCCTAATGGAGAATAAAGAAGTAAATTATCATATGAAATGGTAGCTATATCAAGCCGTATGTCGAGCAATCCAATCATATGCTGCGCAAGTGTGGGGTTTCTCGTATTTTGAAGCAGTTGATAAATTGCAAAGGTATTTTCTAAAGAAGACTCTAATGGTGTTTTCTTTTCTGAAAAAAGTGCTTTGCCGTCATTTTGTCTGTACAGAATGCGCATTTTTAAAATGTTACCAGCAACCTAAAAAAATGCTATCATTTCAGCGGGCAGAAAAGAATTCAAAGAAGGAAACAGGGCAATCGCAGCACTCTCGTTTGTTGGCAGTGCTGAAAATGCCCGTAATTTGTCTCTATGCGTGGCACTATTTTCACAACAGAATTCGAAGCCTTTTCGCACTTTTGCCTGTGTTTTTTAGAAAAGAACCTAAAAAGTACAATTTCCGGGCAAAATGCAAAAAAAGTGCACATTTTTTACAAGAAAAGAAAACGCCATTAAACTACCGAGTTTCACCCCAAATTATGCACTTATGCTGTCTTCATTTGCAATATATTCATAAAACGCTGTACCAATTTGAAGATCATCGTTTACCAAAAATAATGACAAAACTTTTGATACAGGAGGAGGTGTTCTGGGTGAGAGATGTCAAAAATATGGCCCAAAACTTAAACTTGGTGTGGCCAAATACAAACCTTAGAAGCGAATGGGAATCTTTTTGTACAAATATAATAAAATATAAGCACATGGACGGGGTCCAAAGCAATTTGAGGCGGAAATCGCAAAGTTTTTCTAGGGTATATAAATACTTAGATCACACAAGAGGACAACATTATTTTACTGATCTCTTTAATACTAAGCAAATTAGTTGGATTTTCCGAGCACGATCTGGACTTATAGCTCTTAATTCTCAAATTTTAGTAGAGAAGAAGGGGAGGAAAACTGCACTTTATGCAATTTAAACGAGAAAGAGACATTATTCCATTTTTTAGGAGAATGCCCAATGCTAAGAGAATTCAGGATTCGTACTTTTCAAGTGCAAACCTTAACACAATCAGAAATGGTTAACATATTGAATGGGATCGGCGATGATGATTGGATTAAACTTGCCAAATATTTAGCTTCAAAATATAAAGCATTTCTGATAAATGAATATAATGGAATGTAACTTTAATATATTTGGAATTATGGCAGACGGTCACACTCGACCCATTGTCATTACACATACATTTTTCTTGTTTACTAAGATACTTTTGTATTGTCAAATTATTTATTGTAAAGATTGTATGATCTTGTAAATAAAGAAATTGAATTGAATTGAATCACAGAAATGATAGTATCAAATATCATTTCTGTGATTGAAAACATTTCAATTAAAAAATTAATTGGATCAATTAATTTCGTGATTGAATCAGAATTTTTTTGTGTGTACTTGATTAAAATACTTGATTAAAAAATTAATATATTTAATTAGCAAATTTAAATTAATTTTTTAATTCATTGAATTAAACATTTAATTGATGTTGTTTGCAAAACTCAATTATTTTTATACCCACCACCATAAAATGGTGACGGGGGTATAATAAGTTTGTCATTCCGTTTGTAACACATCGAAATATCGATTTCCGACTATATAAAGTATATATATTCTTGATCAGGGAAAAATTCTAAGACGATATAAGCATGTCCGTCTGTCCGTCTGTCTGTCTGTCTGTCTGTCTGTCTGTCTGTCTGTCTGTCTGTTGTAATCACGCTACAGCCTTCAATAATGGCGCTATCGCCCCGATATTTGGCACAGATTCGTTTTTTGTTTGCAGGCAGGTCAAGTTCGAAGATGGGCTATATCGGTCCAAGTTTTGATATAGTCCCCATATAAACCGACCTCCCTATTTGGGGTCTTGAGCCTATAAACACCGTAGTTATTATCAGATTTGCCTGAAATTGGAAATCTGGAGGTATTTTGGAACCATAAAGAGGTGTGTCGAAAATGGTCCGTGTCGGTCCATGTTTTGGTATAGCCCCCATATAGACCGATCTCCCGATTTTGCTTCTTGGACGTCTAGAAACTATATTTACCATCCGATTTCCCTGAAATTGGAAATCTAGAGGTATTGTGGGACTATAAAGAGGTGTGTCGAAAATGGTCCGTATCGGTCCATGTTTTGGTATAGCCCCCATATAGACCGATCTCCCGATTTTGCTTCTTACGCGTCTAGAAACAGTATTTTCTATCCGATTTGTATGCAATTGAAAATCTAGAGGTATTTTGCGATCATAAAGAGGTGTGTCGAAAATGGTCCGTATCGGTTCATGTTTTGGTATAGCCCCCATATAGACCGATCTCTCGATTTTGCTTCTAGGTCTTCTAGAAACTATATTTACCATCCGATTTGCCTGAAATTGGAAATCTAGAGGTATTTGAGGACCATAAAAAGGTGTGCCGAAAATGGTGCTCATCGGTCCATGTTTCGGTATAGCCCCCATATAGACTGATCACCCGATTTTGCTTCTTGGGCTTCTAGAAACTATATTTTCTATCCGATTTTCCTGAATTTGAAAATCTAGAGTTCTTTTGGGACCATAAAAAGGTGTGTCGAAAATGGTGCCCATCGGTCCATGTTTTGGTATAGCCCCCATATAGACCGATCTATAAAAACTATATTTACCATCCGATTTGCCTGAAATTCTTGAGCTTCTATAAACTTTATTTATTACCCGATTTGCCTGAAATTCGAAATCGAGATGTATTTTTAGACCACTAATAAGTGTGCCGAAATTGAGGTATATCGAGGTCCATTTTTTGGTATAACCTCCATATAGACTGATCTCTCGATTTTTACTTCTTGGGCGTCTAGAGACTATATTTTTTAGCCGATTTGTTTGAAATTGAAAATCTGGAGGTATTTTAAGATCACACATATGTGAGTAGCAAATGATGCCTATCGGTCCATGTTTTGGTATAGCCCCAATATAGATCGATCTCCCGGCTTTATTTCTTGGGCTTCTAGAATCTGTAGTTTTTATACGATTTGCTGGAAATTAGTAATCTATAATGAAATTTTAGACAAACGAAATTTCCTTTTCGTATAAAGTATTTTCGTTTATTCAACGATTGTCTCTAAAATTTGTGTCAAAAAAAAAAAAAAAAAAATTTGCTTGTCTAAAATTACGTTTCTCAAAAAAGAAAACACTTCTTTCATGGTCATGAAAATTGCTTGAAACTGAAAGTAGAATTTTCCAGATTTAACTCATCGTATATGGCGGAAAAAATCTACAGATTTAAGATTTCAAATCAAGTCGTAATTTCATCATATACACGATATGTTTATAATTCTCTACAACTCAAACAAAATTGGTTCTCATGAATCCAGAATCTGATCTGGTCTTCATTGACTTGCTTGGGAGAAGATTTGTCATCAAACCCCCTACAATTCTATATATTATCAAGTAACCCACTACGACGAAGAGTTTTCAAAGTAAACTATCATATTTGATTCATGGTGGTGGGTATTTAAAATTCGGCCCGGCCGAATTTACTGCTTTATATACTTGTTTTTTATTACAAACGTAAATATTTTCAATTACTTTCTTAACTGATTTAACCCCATTTTCATGAAGCTCCGTTAGTGTTCCGTTAGCTAACGAACTTTTAAACTGTACTATGGACATATTTATCTATCATCTTGCCTATATATTCCACATGCCAGTTAGAAATTTAACTGTCGAAAAATGTTCAGTTAAAGTTGACCGGAGAAAAGATATTTGCAATTTACTTTCCGTTAACTGGCAGTTAAAGCCAAACGGAGCTACAAGAAAATGGCCGTTAGTGTTTTTAGTTTGATTAAAAAATAAAAAATTGTTTGTTTGAAATAAATTTTTAAATAAAATTAAAAAAAATCTTTCACTTTTTTAAAGTGACTTACATACGTCTTTCACGTTTGATTAAAAAGTACAAAATTTCAATTATTGACTTAATTAATGTTTCCATTTGGATTAAAAAGTTAATTTTATCAATTAATTTATTAATTGAAAAACAACCTTCAACTTCAATTAACTTTGTAATTGGAAATATTTTGGTGATATTTTTTTTCTGTGTGGTTTCACATGGTGTTTTCTTGGAAATAATTCTGCAACTTTTCAACGGATAAAGATATGAACATAATTTATGTGAAAGCTGAGGTGTTTTCCTCAAAGTTTACTATTTTGTAGGTCCCTAGTAGGTCCGCGGGGGTATGGAATTTCGCCTTAGCTGTCAACTCAACAAATTTTGAACCGGTTTCGACGATTTTTTTTTGTAAAGCTCTACAGAAAAGTTCGCAATATACGGGCCCCACATTTTTATACCCTTCACCACTACTGTGGTACAGGGTATATTTAGTCTGTGCATTTGTATGTGTACGAGATTTTCTGAATGAAACGATTTGAATTTTATTAGTTAATATTAAATAGGTTTATTAAAACAATCACGACATATAGCATAAACAACTCGTCTTATTATATAGAACAACAAGAGGTTATTTTGATATTTAACATTTAATGAGACAAATGACAAATAGCTAGTATGCTCCGCGGTAGCGTTTTGATGTTCTCGAGAGTAGTTTTATTACTAAAAGATGTTGCAGGTATGTTATATATGACAAATAATAACATTAGTGTTCAATTAATGTTACATAAAAAACATAGAACAAAAGACACAATCATCAGTGATGGACGATATAAATTTTGAATTACGAGAAGTACAGAAAAGTCCAATACATTCTCCCCCACTAAGAACGATAGTTCTTAAGCCGCATATCATTTTTATTCTTCTCTAGAAGCCTCCAAATGTGAACTGGACATCTCATCTGAGGGTAGAAAACAGATCTTAGAAATTGGACGTTTTATGAATTTACCATTGCAATATAGGGTCACAACCCGGCAATGCCCATCGGATCCAGGATGTATTTCTTCAATGCGAGCTAGTGGCCAATGTCCCGGAGTACTACGCTCATGAAGTACCAATACAACATCTCCAATTCGTGCTTCTCGTTCCACCCTGTTCCATTTGGGTCTCGCCTGCAATCGGTTGAGATATTCTTTTGACCACCGATTCCAGAAGTGTTGCTTCAACTTTTCAATCTGCTTCCACCGAGCCAACCGATCTATTTTGGAATCTAATAAGTCCTGCTCCGCCAAACAAGTTGTAGGCTCACCTATTAAAAAATGTGCTGGTGTTAACACGCTGAAATCGGAAGGATCGGTAGAAAGTGGACAAAGAGGCCTGGAATTTAAGCAGCTTTCAATTTGGCATAACAGTGTCGATAGCTCCTCATAAGTAAGAATTCGGTCGCCCATTATCCGACGTAGGTGATGTTTTGTGGATTTTACTCCGGCCTCACAATGGCCTCCAAAATGGGGCGAAGCAGGTGGTATAAAATGCCAAGTAGTGCCAATATTATGCAGCCCTTCCGCTAGCTTTTCAGGAATCGTTGCCTTCGATCTATGATGCAAAATTTGCAATTCTTTTGATGCCCCAATAAAAGTGGTACCGTTGTCTGAATATAAATCAGTACAATGTCCAATAATGTATCATGACATACGATTGCATTAGTTGTACTCTCCCATGTAGCGTTTTATAATGAGCTTCGGCAAATATAAGAGTAGAAATGGGATCAGTTTTTGTTAGCAATATAGGGTGTTTTTTCTCAAACGAAAGATCTGAATTTTTTATTCTTCCTCCAACTCGAATAACACCGTGTTCATCCAGAAAAGGTTGAAGTTTTATTATACGGCTATTAGCTGGTAAAGGAAGTTTGCTTTTGAAGCAAGTTAAGTCATCCTTAAAGGAAATCCGCTGGCACATCTTAACCAATAACAATCTGGAACACGTTAATTCGAACGACTGAAGACAGCCTGAAATCGTTTGCAGTTTCGATCCAAGTCTTTTAGATATCGAGGCCTTTATATTGTTGTAAAATCTTAGAATATAAGCGGTTACTCGTTGAAGTTTGTTAAAGGATGAATATCTCAACAACAAATCCGGATACTCTGACGAACTTGGTTTTGTTAATTTAGTAGTTGCGAAGGAATACACTGTAGGTTTAATTGCAGCTGGTTGCATGTTACTTTTGAACTTGTTTACAGGCCATGTTTCTTCGTTCTCTGTTAGCCAATTTGGCCCTTGCCACCAGATGTTGCATGCTTTTAAATCTTTTGGTAGCAGGCCTCTTGTAGCACAATCAGCAGGGTTATCTGTAGAAGAAACGTATCGCCACTCGGAAATATTTGTCAAGCGCTGTATTTGGGAAACACGATTTGCTTCGTATACTGGTAGCTGAGAAGATTGAGTTTTAATCCAGGTAAGCACTGTAGTACTATCCGACCAAAAATTAACATTTTCAATGTTAAGACCGATGCAAGATTTTACCTTGTAGAGCAGTTTTGCACCTAGAACTGCTGCGCAAAGTTCTAGCTTTGGGATTGTTTGCACTTTCAGTGGGGCTACTTTCGTTTTTGATTGAACAAGGCAAACATGTATACTTCCATCTACTGTTACCACTCTCAGATATACCGCGGCAGCGAATGCTACTTTTGAAGCGTCACAGAATGTATGTAACTCTGCTGATGAAGTAGACTGGCAAAGAAACCATCGTGGCAGCGATAGCTTTTCAATATCTTTTAATGCGACCCGATATTTACTCCATTCATCATGTAAATTTTTTGGTAAAGGATCCGTCCAATCCAAACCTTCTCGCCATAAATGTTGAAACATTATTTTTGCAATAATGGTTGTAGGGGCCAACCAGCCAAGTGGGTCAAATAGCCTTGCGGAATCTGAAAGTACGACACTTTTAGTTATCTTGTCACAAAATGAATAATTCACCTTAAAATAGAAGTGGTCACTTTTAGGATCCCAAGACAATCCGAGTGCTTTGACCATTTCAGTATTCTGGATTGGAAAACTGCTGCTCGTAGTTCGGAATTCTGAAGGAATCGTACTTAGGAGCTTATCGGAATTCGAACTCCATTTTCTTAGAGTAAAGCCAGCTTTACCCAAAAGTAAAACAAGCTGACGTGTCAATTTAGCCGCCTCCTCAACTGTATCGCAACCAGATATTACATCGTCAACGTAGGTATCGGAATCAATGACCTTACTGGCTAAAGGGTAATCATCCTTGCCATCCTTTGCAATCTGCTTTAGCACACGTATGGCCAAAAAGGGAAAGGAAAAGGAAATGTGTTGATAAGAATGGAATTACTCCGTGGATAAATGGGAACTTGAGGAAACTGATTGAATTCAAAGAAAAATTATTAAGAGCAAGGAGAAAAAGTCCTGAGAACTCCTTTATACAGAACCAGTTGAAATCAATAAGTAAAGTAGTTAGGATTGCATGTAGAAATTCCAGAAACAATTTTTACATTTGTAATTTGGAAAATATACGTAATGATCCAGGTAGATGCTGGAAATTTTTAAATAAATCTCTTGGTAGAGGAGGAAGAGATCGGAGCGTGAAAGTCAAGGATAGTGATGGCAACCTATGTTCTAAGGATGTTGATAAAGCAACAGCACTTAATAATTACTTTTTACAATCAGTGAGAGATTTGAAATCATTGATACCTCAAACCCCCAGTGATCATTGTAATTCTTTGGGAACACTTATTCGAACAGATTCAATGTTACATCTACAAATGACAACGGAAGATGAAGTTCGCGAACTTATAGTTAATCTGTGTATTACGAAGTCTCCAGGTTATGATGGTATTTCTCCATCAATTGTACTAGAATGTTGTGACTTGATTTCGAGGCATTTAGCGAATATTTTTAATAATATGATCACTAGTTGCATATACCCTGATGCATTGAAAACACACAAGGTAATTCCAATTCCAAAGGATCCCAATGCATGCACGGTCGATAAGTACCGACCGATAGCTGTTTTACCAATTTTTAACAATCTTTTTGAAAAGATATTACATAAACAGATATCTGATTATCTTTTTGATAACGATATGCTCAGTAGATTTCAATTTGGATTTTTAAAGGGATGTGGTACGGAAGAGGCGGCTGTCAATGTTTTGAGTTGTATTTGCAATAGTCTAGATTCAGGGTCAAAAGGAGTAGCTGGGGTATTTTACGATTTCTCCAAAGCGTTTGATCTCGTGGATCATGACATTTTATTGGAGAAGTTGCCATATTATGGATTTAGTATTGATGCAATACAAATTTTAAAGAGTTATTTGCAAAATAGAACGCAGTATGTAGAAATTAATTGTGTAAAAAGTCAAATTGGTCTGGTTGAACACGGCGTACCTCAGGGAAGTGTTCTTGGTCCGTTACTGTTTAAAATCTTTCTAAATGATATAGTAAATTTGGGGTTAGCGGGAAAGATGTTTATTTACGCGGATGATATTTGTCTCATTTATCCATACAAACATGAGACTGTGGCAAAAACTATGATAGAACGTGATGCTGCTTTGATCTATGAATTTGCAAGAATTAATAAATTATTTTTGAATCCTGATAAAACTAAAGTGGTACGCTTTAAACCATTTCATGATAGCTTAAATTTTGAAATTTATATTAATGGAAAGCTCATTCGAGAAGTACACTCAATAAAATATTTGGGCCTTCATATACAAAGCAATCTTTCATGGGATGTTCACATAAACTATCTTAAATCCAAGATTTCTAGATCTCTAGGGCTTATGTACAAATTTAAGAACAAATTTAGTTTCGAAGCAAAATTTTTATTGTATCAGGCATTAGTTCACAGCAACCTCAATTACTTAACTCTTTTATATGGCTACAGGAAATGTACTGAGTTAAAATCCTTATTTAGAATGCAAAGCAAGGGTTTAAAAATAGTTGCGAACTTGCCAATAACTTATCCTACTGCAACTTTGTATACAACTATATTCCCAAGTGTATTGTCTATTTATGGAATTTACAAGATGCAACTGTTATTATATGTTTATAAATGTATCCACAAAATAGGGCACCACACAATAAATTTCTCCATTAATCAAACTTATTTTAATACGAGAAATAATAGCAATCTGAGAATCGGTTGGTGTAGACTTGAGCTCACAAAACAAAAAATTGAGCATGTTGGAAGCATAGAATTTAATAAATTGCCGAATGAACTGAAATCTATAAACAGAATTTCCATCTTTAAACATCGTTTAAAAGCATTTTTATTGGAACATAAAAATGAATTTTTGAATTAAAATGAATGTTCAAAATGTTCAAAAATGATTATTTTTTTTAAATATTTCAAAATAACAATATTACATGTTTTCAAACTTTTAATTTTATTAAATCTTGTCTTTAAAAAGCCAACTAGCCTCTCTAATGTCTTAAAGACGCTGAGGCGTTAATAAATAAACAGAAACAGTATTTAACACTTTAGTTATTACAGATATATATTTTTTTTTAACAATAAGTAAGTTAGTTTTATAACTTAATTGTTACTATATTGTTAGAAAACATGATATAAATAAATAAATAAAAAAAAAAAAAAAAAAAAAGGGCGCCGACGTTGTACCATACGTTACTGTTTTCAGTTTGTAGATATTAATGTTGTTATTACAGGGATCACGCCATAGAATGCATTGATATTTTTGATGATCTTTGCATACTTTTATTTGTCTAAACATCTTTTCCAAGTCGGCTGTAAAAGAAATCTGAAAACGCCTCCAGCGGGTAATAATAGTAGGCAAATCATTTTGTAAAGGAGGCCCACTTGCAAGTTCTTCATTTAAAGATGCTTGGGGTGCAACTCTACTACTCCCATCGAACACCACTCTAAGTTTTGTAGTGGTGCTACTTTCTCGTAGAACACCATGGTGAGGCAAAATATAAATGTTGGCAGGTAAATCTCTAGGGTATGTTCCAACTTTTTCCATATGGTTTAAAGCTTCATATTCTGCCATAAAGTCCTTGTATGCCTTTGCAAACTGTGGCCGAAATTTGAAAGACGTTTCAAGTTTCTTTAGCCTTTGTAGTGCGAGATAGTCGGTGTTCTGAAACACTGGTTCATTGTTACCTTTCAACAAACTTTTAAAAGGTAAATGCACCTCATATCTGCCATCAGGGGTCCGGATACATGTTTTTGAAAAGTAAGACTCGCAGTCTTCTTCTTCTATGGACAATTGTTTAGTTTCACTCAACTCCTCCTGTTCCCAGAATAAGCGTAATTGATTTTCGAGATTACAACAATTTATAGCTAGTGTGGATGTTGTATATGGCTTTCCGATTGGTCCAGAAATCAACCATCCAAAATAACTTTCCTGCAAATATATGCTATTTGGGAATTTTATACTATTCGATTTCATGATCTCACCGTAAACATCGCTACCAAGTAAAATATCTATTTTTGATGGCAAATAAAAAGTGGGATCAGATAGCTGATATGCCTCCAAGTTAGGTAAATCTGTTTTCTTTACATCGACAGGACTATAAGACGTAATTTTTGTTAAAATTAGCGCACTCACTATTAAATTGTAATTCTGAGTATAATTTGACATCAAGTTCAGCTCCGCCATATGTTTTATTGATGTTTTGGCAACAGATCCAATCCCATCGATTGTCGTCTCTTCTATTCTCTTCTTATTCAAGTTTAACAGCTGACAGATCTCTCTGGTTACAAAAGAGGCCTGAGAACCGGGATCAACCAAAGCTTTTACACAGATCACTCCAGATGGGTGGTTAATAAGAACTTTAGCTGTAGCTAGCAGAACTTGCGACTGTTTGTTTGCTGAAAGAGATGTTATGTGGGAGTTGATATGTAATGTTGGCTGGGTATTACTTAATGCAGTAGCATTCAAATTGTCTACTGTAGTAGACAGTGCTGTGTTTGATCTATGTTGGCTTATTTCATTTACATACGCAGCATGCAGAATAGTATGGTGGGTTTGTTGGCAGAGTTGGCAGCGAGCAGCTATTTTGCATTGACTACAGTTGTGGCCAGTGTTTAAGCAGTTTGGGCATACATTATGTTGAAGTACGATTGATCTCTTCTCTGTTGGTGACAGTGATGAGAACTTAAAACACTTGTATAAGGGGTGTCGACGTTGGCAGCAGATGCAGAGATTTGTGTTTACGGCAGAGTTATGCACATGCATCGATCGCTTATAGGGTCTTTGTTGATGAGCGCGGTTAACAGAAATCATACTCTCGGCTCTGTTAGTTGACTCCTCAACAGACTCCAATGTTCTGAAAGCAATTTCCAAAAAGTTGAATAAGTCATCCATGGATGGATTTTCATTTGAATTTACGCATTGTTCCCAATCTTTTCGAGTCTGCTTGTCCATTTTCTGGGTTGTTAGGTATATTAAAATTGGATCCCACGTATCTATATCAATATCTATTGATCTTAAAAGAGATAACGAAGATCTAGTTGAGTCGAGCAATTCCTTTATGCTTGCAAATGACCCATTTGATTGAGGAATTCCAAACAATTTGCTCAATATTTGATCGATGAGTTTTCTCCTATTATGATATCTTGCTTTCAGTGCATCCCACGCAGCAGCGTAGTTTCTTTCGGAAGCTGGGTATTGATTTACGATGTCCAATGGAGAACCCTTACAAGAGCCCTTTAGGTAAAAATATTTTTGAATATCAGTTAATGAGTTGTTGTTGTGCACCAAAGAAGTGAACATATCACTGTAGGGTATCCACTCTAGGTATTCTCCCGTGAAAGTAGGCAGTTCGATTTTTGGAAGCTTAGCATATGAAGAAGTGTTAGCATTATTGTTGTGGGTTGATATAAATGTACTTGCTAAATGATTATGTGACATTGATGGCTCTTCAAATAGATCTAGAAGTTTTGATTTGAGTGAAAGATAAGTATCAAAGAAAATCTCATAGAAGTCATCATTAAGATATGGTATATCTTTTTCATCGATGGAGTTCTCCAAAGCCATTGTACAAATTTGATCATGGTCCTCTTTGAACGCTTTGTAAATTGATTCAACTTCTTCTAAAACACATTTTATGTATCCTTTTGTTCGGTTGTTGTCAGATTGTTTGTCAAAACGTTTTGCCAATTTTTGCAAATGGCTATATGCTTTTTTTTTGCGCTGCTACAGCCGAGGAAAAGTTCTCCATTTTATAAACTTAATTAGTGTATTCGATGTTGCGTTAAGAATTATAATTAAGTTTATTTATTTATTTTTTTTTAATGATGAACCGGTAAGCTCAGCAAATACCAGACAATTTTTTTTTGTAATTTTGTATTTGTTCAGAAATAGACGAATTGACTAGTTGCAACCACGTAAATGGAGTATATTACACAACTTAACTTTCGTTGTTTCTTTTGTTTTATGTATATATATTTTAACAAGGAATAATTCCCGGGTTTCGGCACCAAATTTTAATGTACGAGATTTTCTGAATGAAACGATTTGAATTTTATTAGTTAATATTAAATAGGTTTATTAAAACAATCACGACATATAGCATAAACAACTCGTCTTATTATATAGAACAACAAGAGGTTATTTTGATATTTAACATTTAATGAGACAAATGACAAATAGCTAGTATGCTCCGCGGTAGCGTTTTGATGTTCTCGAGAGTAGTTTTATTACTAAAAGATGTTGCAGGTATGTTATATATGACAAATAATAACATTAGTGTTCAATTAATGTTACATAAAAAACATAGAACAAAAGAGACAATCATCAGTGATGGACGATATAAATTTTGAATTACGAGAAGTACAGAAAAGTCCAATACAGTATGTAATGCCAAGAAGGAGAAGCCTGAGACCCATCGTTTAGTATACCGATCGTCTTAGAATTAAATTCTGAGTCGATTTTTGTGCGCAAAGTATTGGTCGCAGTTTAAGTCCGATCGTCCTCAAATTTGGCATAGGGTCTTTTTTTTGGGATAAAGTCAATCGCTATTGATTTTGGAAAAAATCGGTTAAGATTTAGATATAGCTCCCATATATATCTTTCGTCCGATTTGAACTTATATGGCCTCAAAAGCCAGAGTTTTGCCGTGATTTGGTTCACATTTCGCACAAGGGTTACGTTTAATAGTATCGGTAAGTGTACCAAATTTGGTTGAAATCGGTTCAGATTTAGATATAGCTCCCATATATATCTTTTGCCCGATTTGCACTTATATGGCATCAAAAGCCAGAGTTTTGCCGTGATTTCCTTCAAATTTTGACCAAGAGGTACGTTTAATGGTATCATTATGTATGCCAAAATCGGTTCAGATTTAGATATAGCTCACATACCTATATCTCATATACCTATATCTTTCGCCCGATTTACACTCAAATGACCAGGGGGCCAGAGTTTTACTCCCATTCACGTGAAATTTTCCAGGGATAGCAGAATTATTACTCTAACTATGCATGTCAAATTTAGTCAAAATCGGTTCAGATTATATAGCTCCCATATACAGTGCTGTTCAAAACATTTGCAACGCCAAAAGAAGATCAAATAATCAAAAGAACTATACAACAATTCAATCCAATATCATCTAAAGAAGTCAAAAAATAAATTCAACTGGGTATATCTACCATAACGGTAACGAGGTAGAGCATTAGAAGTCGGAGTGCTATTATACAAGAATATCAAAAATCACCGATTTCAAAGAAAACTACAACCTCAAAAAAAAAATCGCTTCTTTAACATATGTTCCAAACATATTTTGCAGGAAGCACATATATTATTGGATACTGCCGAAACATTAATATGTTTGTTTTACGTGAACATATTATATGTTTGGAAGCATTATGAGCCAAAAATATTATATGCTTGGAAGAATTTTTCCCAAACACGATTGTGCTCATTCCCTGACATACTCGTAATTTTCACTTCCACGAAATTTTTTAGTTCTTGGCACCTTTTTCTGTAATACAAATAATGTTGAAGAAATTATTCACTTTTATAAATTTTTTTAAATTTTACCTTTCGCCTGCACGGAGAATCGAACCGAGGAACATACAGTTTGTAAACCAACACACTATCCACTGGGCTACGTATCTGTTATAGTCACCATTAGATAATTATCGTTATAAGTTACATTTATATAGCATAGTTTGCAGCGCCCTCGAGCCCATGCAAACATAACATTATTTAACAGAAACATACATTTGTATGCCACGTGGAGCAGTGGTTAGCATGTCTGCCTTGCATGCAAAGGGTCGTGGGTTCAATCCCTGCTCCGACCGAACACTTTTTTGTTTTTTTATTTACATATGTATATTTATTATACCCTTCACCACTACTGTGGTACAGGGTATAATAAGTTTGTGCATTTGTATGTAACGCCAAGAAGGAGTAATCATAGACCAACCTTTTAGTATACGGATCGGCTTAGAATTTTTTTTTTCAACATAGTTTTAATTATTCAACATAGTTCCCTTAAAGAGCGATACAACGATTATAACGACCTTCCAATTTCTTGATACCATTTTGGTAGTAATCCTTCGTTTTTGCCTCAAAATAGGCCTCAGTTTCGGCGATCACCTCTTCATTGCAGCCAAATTTTTTCCCTGCGAGCATCCTTTTGAAGTCTGAGAACAAGAAAACGTCGCTGGGGGCCAGATATGGAGAATACGGTGGGTGGGGAAGCAATTCGAAGCCCAATTCATGAATTTTTGCCATCGTTCTCAATGACTTGTGGCACGGTGCGTTGCCTTGGTGGAACAACACTTTTTTCTTCTTCATATGGGGCCGTTTTGCCGAGATTTCGCCCTTCAAACGGTCCAATAACGCCATATAATAGTTACTGTTGATGGTTTTTCCCTTCTCCAGATAATCGATAAAAATTATTCCATGCGCATCCCAAAAAACAGAGGTCATTACTTTGCCAGCGGACTTTTGAGTCTTTCCACGCTTCGGAAACGGTTCACCGGTCGCTGTCCACTCAGCCGAATGTCGATTGGACTCAGGAGTGTAGTGATGGAGCCCTGTTTCATCCATTGTCACATATTGACGGAAACACTCGGGTGCAAACACCGATCAGAATCATTAACACGTTGGTGTTTTTGGTCAAATGTGAGCTCGCGCGGCACCCAATTTGCACAGAGCTTCCGCATATCCAAATATTGCAGAATGATATGACCAACACGTTCCTTTGATATCTTTAAGGCCTCTGCTATCTCGACCAACTTCATTTTACGGTCATTCAAAATCATTTTGTGGATTTTTTTGATGTTTTCGTCGGTAACCACCTCTTTTGGGCGTCCACTGCGTTCACCGTCCTCCGTGCTCATTTCACCACGCTTGAATTTTGCATACCAATCAATTATTGTTTATTTTTCTGGGGCAGAGTCCGGAAACTCATTATCAAGCCAAGTTTTTGCTTCCACAGTATTTTTTCCCTTCAGAAAACAATATTTTATCAAAACACGAAATTCCTTTTTTACATTTTTTAACAATAACAAAAGTTGCTTCACAAAAGACTCTCTATCTCACAAACTAATTGACTTACAGACGTCAAATTTTGACACGAATCATTTGAAGGTTGGTACTATATAAAAATAATATGCATTTAATACTAGCGACGTCATCTATGTGTCAGACCGGGGACTTATCAGCCAACCTATTAAAACTGTGGCCATAACATACACAGTGCACACAAAAACATTTTTTTTCGGATTCAATAATCAAATTAATTGATCCAATTAATTTTTTAATTGAAATGGCTTCAATCACGAAAATTATGGTATCAATCACAGTTTTAATTGGGCATTAAATTAAAATACACAGAAAAAAAATGTTTACGAAAATTTTTCCAATTTCCAATTAAAGTTTTAATAGTTTTAAAATATATTCAATTAAAAATTTAATTGATTCAACAAATTTTTAAAAATCTATCACAAAAATCACAATTAATTGTTTAATTGGATCAGTTATTTTTTAAATGACTTTCAATTAATAACAATGTCTTCAATCACAGAAATGGTACAACTTCCAATGCCACAATGCCAGAAACAAAATGTTCAACCTGCTCAAGAACCATAAATCAATTAACACTGCAGACTCCAAGGAGAAGTATTTGAGCGCAGTAAAAAAATACAAAGCAATATGCAAGAAAAGCAAAAAGAAATATTCAGAAGAGTTGCTTGAGAAAATAAATAACGTCTGGGATTCAAAACAATGGTGGAAAATAGCCAGAGAAATAAGTAATGATTCATATAACATAAGTTTAAAAATATCATCAACAGACTTCAGAGAATATTTTAAAACACTACTAAACCCGGAAAAATCCGTTGTGGAAATACACTATGCACCGAATTATTATGTAGACCCATTTTTGGACTGCGATATTAGTCTAACTGAGCTTAAGGCTGTATTAAAAAAACTAAAGATAAACAAAGCGCCTGGGGAAGATCGTGTTTCGTATGAGCATATTGTTAACGCCCCTGAAAACTTTCATCTTCAACTTCTGAAACGCTACAATAACATCCTAGAAACTGGAGATATAGACAGTAAATTTGCAAAATCCATTATCTTTCCGATACATAAAAAACGAGATATTACACAACCAAAAAATTATAGAGGTGTAGCTTTCATGAATTGCTTAGCCAAAATTATGATGGGTGTTCTGAACGAAAGATTGGCTAATTGGACAGAACATCATAGAGTTTTAAATGAATTCCAAGCAGGGTTTAGGAAGGGATACTCTACAATTGATAATATTTATAATCTAACTCCAATCGTCAGCCTTCGTTATAAAGAACGGAAGAAAACATATGCTTTCTTTGTCGACTTCAAGGCGGCATTTGACAACGTATGCAGAAAGTAGCTTATATATAAACTTCATCAATTAGGGATATCCTATAGGGATATCCTATAAATTCATTAAGGTGTTGGAGAATATTTACAGCAACACTGAATATGCCATTTGGACTGGCGAAGAATTGTCTGAATACTTTGAGACTAATTCAGGCGTTAAACAAGGGTGTTTGCTTTCTCCATTACTTTTCGCATTGTATATCAATGATTTACACGATTTCCTACAAGGAGGTATTAACACATACAATATGAATATAAGGATATTATTATACGCAGATGATATTGTTATCCTCGCAGAAGACATATCTACCATGCAATCAATGATCTCAAGACTTGAAAACTATTGCGACCTGTGGAACTTAACAGTAAATATGGAAAAATCGGAAATAATGATATTTCGCAATGGAGGACGGTTAAGTAGAAATGAGGAATGGTTTTATAAAGGAAATATAATAAAAATCGCTAAGGAATACAATTACTTGGGCGTAACACTTACTCCTAGAATGAAATTCTTAAAACATGTGGAAAAAAGAACAGCCCAATCGAAAACAGCTATAAATGTTACTTGGGCTAGCCTAATGGAGAATAAAGAAGTAAATTATCATATGAAATGGTAGCTATATCAAGCCGTATGTCGAGCAATCCAATCATATGCTGCGCAAGTGTGGGGTTTCTCGTATTTTGAAGCAGTTGATAAATTGCAAAGGTATTTTCTAAAGAAGACTCTAATGGTGTTTTCTTTTCTGAAAAAAGTGCTTTGCCGTCATTTTGTCTGTACAGAATGCGCATTTTTAAAATGTTACCAGCAACCTAAAAAAATGCTATCATTTCAGCGGGCAGAAAAGAATTCAAAGAAGGAAACAGGGCAATCGCAGCACTCTCGTTTGTTGGCAGTGCTGAAAATGCCCGTAATTTGTCTCTATGCGTGGCACTATTTTCACAACAGAATTCGAAGCCTTTTCGCACTTTTGCCTGTGTTTTTTAGAAAAGAACCTAAAAAGTACAATTTCCGGGCAAAATGCAAAAAAAGTGCACATTTTTTACAAGAAAAGAAAACGCCATTAAACTACCGAGTTTCACCCCAAATTATGCACTTATGCTGTCTTCATTTGCAATATATTCATAAAACGCTGTACCAATTTGAAGATCATCGTTTACCAAAAATAATGACAAAACTTTTGATACAGGAGGAGGTGTTCTGGGTGAGAGATGTCAAAAATATGGCCCAAAACTTAAACTTGGTGTGGCCAAATACAAACCTTAGAAGCGAATGGGAATCTTTTTGTACAAATATAATAAAATATAAGCACATGGACGGGGTCCAAAGCAATTTGAGGCGGAAATCGCAAAGTTTTTCTAGGGTATATAAATACTTAGATCACACAAGAGGACAACATTATTTTACTGATCTCTTTAATACTAAGCAAATTAGTTGGATTTTCCGAGCACGATCTGGACTTATAGCTCTTAATTCTCAAATTTTAGTAGAGAAGAAGGGGAGGAAAACTGCACTTTATGCAATTTAAACGAGAAAGAGACATTATTCCATTTTTTAGGAGAATGCCCAATGCTAAGAGAATTCAGGATTCGTACTTTTCAAGTGCAAACCTTAACACAATCAGAAATGGTTAACATATTGAATGGGATCGGCGATGATGATTGGATTAAACTTGCCAAATATTTAGCTTCAAAATATAAAGCATTTCTGATAAATGAATATAATGGAATGTAACTTTAATATATTTGGAATTATGGCAGACGGTCACACTCGACCCATTGTCATTACACATACATTTTTCTTGTTTACTAAGATACTTTTGTATTGTCAAATTATTTATTGTAAAGATTGTATGATCTTGTAAATAAAGAAATTGAATTGAATTGAATCACAGAAATGATAGTATCAAATATCATTTCTGTGATTGAAAACATTTCAATTAAAAAATTAATTGGATCAATTAATTTCGTGATTGAATCAGAATTTTTTTGTGTGTACTTGATTAAAATACTTGATTAAAAAATTAATATATTTAATTAGCAAATTTAAATTAATTTTTTAATTCATTGAATTAAACATTTAATTGATGTTGTTTGCAAAACTCAATTATTTTTTTTTATTACAAACGTAAATATTTTCAATTACTTTCTTAACTGATTTAACCCCATTTTCATGAAGCTCCGTTAGTGTTCCGTTAGCTAACGAACTTTTAAACTGTACTATGGACATATTTATCTATCATCTTGCCTATATATTCCACATGCCAGTTAGAAATTTAACTGTCGAAAAATGTTCAGTTAAAGTTGACCGGAGAAAAGATATTTGCAATTTACTTTCCGTTAACTGGCAGTTAAAGCCAAACGGAGCTACAAGAAAATGGCCGTTAGTGTTTTTAGTTTGATTAAAAAATAAAAAATTGTTTGTTTGAAATAAATTTTTAAATAAAATTAAAAAAAATCTTTCACTTTTTTAAAGTGACTTACATACGTCTTTCACGTTTGATTAAAAAGTACAAAATTTCAATTATTGACTTAATTAATGTTTCCATTTGGATTAAAAAGTTAATTTTATCAATTAATTTATTAATTGAAAAACAACCTTCAACTTCAATTAACTTTGTAATTGGAAATATTTTGGAGATATTTTTTTTCTGTGTGGTTTCACATGGTGTTTTCTTGGAAATAATTCTGCAACTTTTCAACGGATAAAGATATGAACATAATTTATGTGAAAGCTGAGGTGTTTTCCTCAAAGTTTACTATTTTGTAGGTCCCTAGTAGGTCCGCGGGGGTATGGAATTTCGCCTTAGCTGTCAACTCAACAAATTTTGAACCGGTTTCGACGATTTTTTTTTTGTAAAGCTCTACAGAAAAGTTCGCAATATACGGGCCCCACATTTTTATACCCTTCACCACTACTGTGGTACAGGGTATATTTAGTCTGTGCATTTGCATGTAATGCCAAGAAGGAGAAGCCTGAGACCCATCGTTTAGTATACCGATCGTCTTAGAATTAAATTCTGAGTCGATTTAGCGATGTCCGTCTGTCTGTTCATGTATTTTTGTGCGCAAAGTATTGGTCGCAGTTTAAGTCCGATCGTCCTCAAATTTGGCATAGGGTCTTTTTTTTGGGATAAAGTCAATCGCTATTGATTTTGGAAAAAATCGGTTAAGATTTAGATATAGCTCCCATATATATCTTTCGTCCGATTTGAACTTATATGGCCTCAAAAGCCAGAGTTTTGCCGTGATTTGGTTCACATTTCGCACAAGGGTTACGTTTAATAGTATCGGTAAGTGTACCAAATTTGGTTGAAATCGGTTCAGATTTAGATATAGCTCCCATATATATCTTTTGCCCGATTTGCACTTATATGGCATCAAAAGCCAGAGTTTTGCCGTGATTTCCTTCAAATTTTGACCAAGAGGTACGTTTAATGGTATCGTTATGTATGCCAAAATCGGTTCAGATTTAGATATAGCTCACATATACCTATATCTTTCGCCCGATTTACACTCAAATGACCAGGGGGCCAGAGTTTTACTCCCATTCACGTGAAATTTTCCAGGGATAGCAGAATTATTACTCTAACTATGCATGTCAAATTTAGTCAAAATCGGTTCAGATTATATAGCTCCCATATACAGTGCTGTTCAAAACATTTGCAACGCCAAAAGAAGATCAAATAATCAAAAGAACTATACAACAATTCAATCCAATATCATCTAAAGAAGTCAAAAAATAAATTCAACTGGGTATATCTACCATAACGGTAACGAGGTAGAGCATTAGAAGTCGGAGTGCTATTATACAAGAATATCAAAAATCACCGATTTCAAAGAAAACTACAACCTCAAAAAAAAATCGCTTCTTTAACATATGTTCCAAACATATTTTGCAGGAAGCACATATATTATTGGATACTGCCGAAACATTAATGTGTTTGTTTTACGTGAACATATTATATGTTTGGAAGCATTATGAGCCAAAAATATTATATGCTTGGAAGAATTTTTCCCAAACACGATTGTGCTCATTCCCTGACATACTCGTAATTTTCACTTCCACGAAATTTTTTAGTTCTTGGGACCTTTTTCTGTAATACAAATAATGTTGAAGAAATTATTCACTTTTATAAATTTTTTTAAATTTTACCTTTCGCCTGCACGGAGAATCGAACCGAGGAACATACAGTTTGTAAACCAACACACTATCCACTGGGCTACGTATCTGTTATTGTCACCATTAGATAATTATCGTTATAAGTTACATTTATATAGCATAGTTTGCAGCGCCCTCGAGCCCATGCAAACATAACATTATTTAACAGAAACATACATTTGTATGCCACGTGGAGCAGTGGTTAGCATGTCTGCCTTGCATGCAAAGGGTCGTGGGTTCAATCCCTGCTCCGACCGAACACTTTTTTGTTTTTTTATTTACATATGTATATTTATTATACCCTTCACCACTACTGTGGTACAGGGTATAATAAGTTTGTGCATTTGTATGTAACGCCAAGAAGGAGTAATCATAGACCAACCTTTTAGTATACGGATCGGCTTAGAATTAAATTCTGAGTCGATTTAGCGATGTCCGTCTGTCTGTCTGTCCGTCTGTCTGTCCGTCTGTCTGTCTGTCTGTCTGTTGATGTTTTTTTGTGTGCAAAGTACAGCTCGCAGTTTTAGTCCGATTGTCCTAAAATTTGGTATAGGGTCCTGTTTCGGCTCAAAGACGATCCCTATTGATTTTGGAAAAAATCGGTTCAGATTTAGATATAGCTACCATATATATTTTTCGCCGATCTGGTCATAATTGGCGTGTATATCAACCGATCTTCCTCAAATTCCGTACATCCGAATATTTTATGGGTCTCGAAAAACTTGCAAGATACCTGCCAAATCGGTTCAGATTTAGATATAGCTCTCATATATAGCTTTCGCCCGATTTACACTCATTTGCCCAAAGAGGCAAATTTTTAACTCCGATTTGGTTGAAATTTTGCACAGGGAGTAGAATTAGCATTGAAACTATGCGTGCCAAATTTGGTTGAAATCGGTTCAGATTTGGATATATCTCCCATATATAGCTTTCGCCCGATTTACACTCATATGACCACAGAGGCCATTTTTTTGCTCCGATTTAGTTGAAATTTTGCACAGGGAGTAAAATTAGCATTGAAACTATGCGTGCCAAATTTGGTTGAAATCGGTTCAGATTTGGATATATCTCCCATATATAGCTTTCGCCCGATTTACACTCATATGACCACAGAGGCCATTTTTTGCTCCGATTTAGTTGAAATTTTGCACAGGGAGTAGAATTAGCATTGTTGCTATGCGTGCCAAATTTGGTTGAAATCGGTTCAGATTTAGATATAGCTCCCATATATATGTTTTTCTGATTTCGACAAAAATGGTCAAAATACCAACAATTTCCTTGTAAAATCGCCACTGCTTAGTCGCAAAGTTGTAAAAATGACTCTAATTTTGCTAAATTTCTAATGCATATATTTCGAGCGATAAATCATAAATAAACTTTTGCAAAGTTTCCTTAAACTTGCTTCAGATTTAAATGTTTCCCATATTTTTTTACTAACATTGTGTTCCACCCTAGTGCATTAGCCGACTTAAATTTTGAGTCTATAGATTTTGTAGAAGTCTATCAAATTCTTCCAGATCGAGTGATATTTAAATGTATGTATTTGGACAAACCTTTATATATAGCCCCAAACACATTTGACGGATGTGATATGGTATCGAAAATTTAGATCTACAAAGTGGTGCAGGGTATAATATAGTCGGCCCCGCCCGACTTTAGACTTTCCTTACTGGTTTTATATTAAATTTTTATAATGAAACTTCGAAATGTGGGTTATTAAAGATTTATAGTCAGTAACAGTGCTTGATATAAACGAAATTGACTGATCGAGTATAAACATAAATAAATAATTTTATAATATAAAATTAAATTTATTTAGGCGTGAACAGTTTTTTACTAGCATTTAACACCATCGCTCTAAAATGCCTTTTATTTTTATACCCTTCACCACTACTGTGGTACAGGGTATAATAAGTTTGTGCATTTGTATGTAACGCCAAGAAGGAAAAGTCTGAGACCCATCGTTTAGTATACCGATCGTCTTAGAATTGAATTCTGAGTCGATTTAGCGATGTCCGTCTGTCTGTCTGTCTGTCTGTCCGTCTGTCCGTCTGTCTGTCTGTTGATGTATTTTTGTGTGCAAAGTACAGCTCGCAGTTTTAGTCCGATTGTCCTAAAATTTGGTATAGCGTCCTGTTTCGGCTCAAAGACGATCCCTATTGATTTTGGAAAAAATCGGTTCAGATTTAGATATAGCTGCCATATATATTTTTCACCGATTTGGTCATAATTGGCGCGCATATCAACTGATCTTCCTCAAATTCCGTACATCCGAATATTTTATGAGTCTCGAAAAACTTACAAAATATCAGCCAAATCGGTTCAGATTTAGATATAGCTCCCATATATAGCTTTCGCCCGATTTACACTCATTTGCCCATAGAGGCCAATTTTTTGCTTCGATTTTGTTGAAATTTTGCATAGAGAGTAAAATTAGCATTATAACTATGCGTGCTAAATTTGGTTGAAATCGGTTCAGATTTAGATATAGCTCCCATATATAGCTTTCGCCCGATTTACACTTAAATGACCACAGAGGCCAATTTGTTGCTCCGATTTAGTTTAAATTTTGCACAGGGAGTATAATTAGCATAGTAGCTATGCGTGCCAAATTTGGTTGAAATCGGTTCAGATTTAGATATAGCTCCCATATATAGCTTTCGCCCGATTTACACTCATATGACCACAGAGGCCAATTTTTAACTCCGATTTATTTGAAATTTTGCACAGGAAGTAGAATTAGCATTGTAGCTATACGTGTCAAATTTGGTTGGAATCGGTTCATATTTAGATATAGCTCCCATATATAGCTTTCGCCCGATTTACACGCATATGACCACAGAGGCCAATTTTTAACCCCGATTTAGTTGAAATTTTGCACAGGGAGTAGAATTAGCATTGTAGCTATACGTGCCAAATTTGGTTGGAATCGGTTCAGATTTAGATATATCTCCCATATATAACTTTCGCCCGATTTACACTCATATGACCACAGAGGCCAATTTTTAACTCCGATTTAGTAGAAATTTTGCACAGGGAGTAGAATTAGCATTGTAGCTATATGTGCCAAATTTGGTTGAAATCGGTTCAGATTTAGATATAGCTCCAATATATAGCTTTCGGCCGATTTACACTCATATGACCACAGAGGCCAATTTTTTGCTCCGATTTAGTTCAAATTTTGCACAGGGAGTAGAATTAGCATTGCAGCTATGCGTGCCAAATTTGGTTGAAATCGGTTCAGATTTAGATATAGCTTCCATATATATGTTTTTCTGATTTCGACAAAAATGGTAAAAATACCAACATTTTCCTTGTAAAATCGCCACTGCGTAGTCGAAAAGTTGTAAAAATGACTCAAATTTTCCTAAACTTCTAATACATATATATCAAGCGATAAATCATAAATGAACTTTTGCGTAGTTTCCTTAACATTGTTATCTGTCCGTCTGTCTGTCTGTTGATGTATTTTTGTGTGCAAAGTACAGCTCGCAGTTTTAGTCCGATTGTCCTAAAATTTGGTATAGCGTCCTGTTTCGGCTCAAAGACGATCCCTATTGATTTTGGAAAAAATCGGTTCAGATTTAGATATAGCTGCCATATATATTTTTCACCGATTTGGTCATAATTGGCGCGCATATCAACTGATCTTCCTCAAATTCCGTACATCCGAATATTTTATGAGTCTCGAAAAACTTACAAAATATCAGCCAAATCGGTTCAGATTTAGATATAGCTCCCATATATAGCTTTCGCCCGATTTACACTCATTTGCCCATAGAGGCCAATTTTTTGCTTCGATTTTGTTGAAATTTTGCATAGAGAGTAAAATTAGCATTATAACTATGCGTGCTAAATTTGGTTGAAATCGGTTCAGATTTAGATATAGCTCCCATATATAGCTTTCGCCCGATTTACACTTAAATGACCACAGAGGCCAATTTGTTGCTCCGATTTAGTTTAAATTTTGCACAGGGAGTATAATTAGCATAGTAGCTATGCGTGCCAAATTTGGTTGAAATCGGTTCAGATTTAGATATAGCTCCCATATATAGCTTTCGCCCGATTTACACTCATATGACCACAGAGGCCAATTTTTAACTCCGATTTATTTGAAATTTTGCACAGGAAGTAGAATTAGCATTGTAGCTATACGTGTCAAATTTGGTTGGAATCGGTTCATATTTAGATATAGCTCCCATATATAGCTTTCGCCCGATTTACACGCATATGACCACAGAGGCCAATTTTTAACCCCGATTTAGTTGAAATTTTGCACAGGGAATAGAATTAGCATTGTAGCTATACGTGCCAAATTTGGTTGGAATCGGTTCAGATTTAGATATATCTCCCATATATAACTTTCGCCCGATTTACACTCATATGACCACAGAGGCCAATTTTTAACTCCGATTTAGTAGAAATTTTGCACAGGGAGTAGAATTAGCATTGTAGCTATATGTGCCAAATTTGGTTGAAATCGGTTCAGATTTAGATATAGCTCCAATATATAGCTTTCGGCCGATTTACACTCATATGACCACAGAGGCCAATTTTTTGCTCCGATTTAGTTCAAATTTTGCACAGGGAGTAGAATTAGCATTGCAGCTATGCGTGCCAAATTTGGTTGAAATCGGTTCAGATTTAGATATAGCTTCCATATATATGTTTTTCTGATTTCGACAAAAATGGTAAAAATACCAACATTTTCCTTGTAAAATCGCCACTGCGTAGTCGAAAAGTTGTAAAAATGACTCAAATTTTCCTAAACTTCTAATACATATATATCAAGCGATAAATCATAAATGAACTTTTGCGTAGTTTCCTTAACATTGTTTCAGATTTAAATCTTTCCCATATTTTTTTTACTAAAATTGTGTTCCACCCTAGTGCATTAGCCAACTTAAATTTTGAGTCTATATATTTTGTAAAAGTCTATCAAAGTCTGTCCAAACCGAGTGATATTTAAATGTATGTATTTGGGACAAACCTTTATATATAGCACCCAACACATTTGACGGATGTGATATGGTATCGAAAATTTAAATCTACAAAGTGGTGCAGGGTATAATATAGTCGGCCCCGCCCGACTTTAGACTTTCCTTACTTGTTCTTTAATAATTCATTTTAAAGAAAATAAAATTTTTAAATTGTTTTAGCTGTAAAACTCGAACTTAATGCCCGCTTTTATATTTGATGGTGTCCGTCAACTCCTCGTGGACTACTTATTAATAAAAAGGAACTAAACTTTGTTTTTATACATTTTACTGTGTAATTTTTTACTATTACTTTACTACTACTACTTTACGAACCAAGAAAAAAATTGTGCCCATAATGCCAAAATGATAAACAAAACACATGTCCATACAAAACTGCTGCTCTCAAGGCGAAAACATATGCTGTTTGTTTTTCAAATGTCTATTCTCTTGGTTCCGAATGTCTATTGTCTTTATTCAAATTAAATAATATTTAGACTTAAGCATATCAAATTTTTGGCCTTATCATAAAACAGTTTTCCGAAACAACATACAAGCGGTTTCACAGAAATTGTCCTCTTTTGATTCTTTCGCTGTGTTATGTTGATATCTTTCGTCAACTCTCCCGGTTTCCATCTCTATTTCTCTCTATACTCTCTCTGTCGCTTTGAATAAAATATCACAACATATGTATGTTTAGTCGAAATTTGTAAATTTATATATGTTTGCATTCACACATATATAAATGATAAGATAGCTGAGTGGCAAGTTTTGAGGGAACACAGCTTCTCAGATCATCGCTACATCAGTTTCAGATTGGCTGTGCGTACTTCAAAGACCATATTTCCGCCAAATGTTAGGAAAGCTGATTGGAATAGGTATAGGGAATCGTTCAATTTGATGATACCGGAAGTGCCGGAGACAAATATGAGCACTGTGCAAGATATCGAACACGCAGTGGAGCGGATTACTAAGGCCTTCAACATTTCACTGAAAGCTACATGCCCTAGAGGAAAGCCAAGGGGAAAAAATCGGCCGCCATGGTGGACTACGGAGTTAAGTAATATGAGGAAATCCTGCAGGAAGCTCTTTAACAAAGCAAAGTTCACAAGAGCTCCGGAGGATTGGGACACTTACAAGATGAATCTGAGAGAATATAAACGAGAACTGAGAAGGTCTTAACAAAACTCTTGGGATGATTACTGTAGCAGTATTGAGAATACGTCAGAGGCTTCCAGACTACGGAAGGTACTAGCATCCACTAACACCGCTCCAGGTTTCATTAAAACATCGGAGGGAAATTGGACAACGTCCAGTGAGGAGACGTTGGAGGTACTTTTGGACACACACTTCCCTGGACATCAGACGGTTGAACCATGTTCCGGCGGTGTAACAGAGGCTCAGCGATCATTTCCTATCGAGGAAATTGTGTCGGAATCTAGAATAAAATGGGCTTTAAATAGCTTTGGACCATTCAAATCCCCCGGACCTGATGGAATTACTCCGGCGGAGTTACAGGCAATGGCTGAAAGAATTATCCCCTGGTTGACGGTGATATATAAAAAATGTGTAAACTTAGCATATATTCCAGAAAAGTGGAGGGAAACAAAAGTCGTCTTCATACCTAAAGCAGGAAAAGCCTCTCACTCGAGTGCGAAGGATTTCCGACCAATCAGCTTATCCTCATTCCTACTTAAGACCCTGGAGAGGATGATAGACATGTATCTTAGAACTAGCGTGGATTCAGGTTTGCTCTCGAAACGACAGCATGCATACTCGAAGGGCAGGTCTACTGAGACCGCATTGCATGAACTGGTCAGCTTTATTGAAAGCTCACTACCTGTCAAAGAATACACAATCGTGGCGTTTCTAGACATCGAAGGGGCGTTTAATAATGTCCATCCGAGCTCGATATTAAATGGACTGACAACTCTGAATGTTGATCTAGGTATACTTAGGCTGTTAGACGAACTTCTAATGAAGAGACGTATTTCAGCCACACTAGGGCAAGCAAACATACAAATGTATGTGAACAGAGGCACTCCCCAAGGAGGAGTTCTATCACCTCTTCTTTGGAATGTTGCTATAAACAACCTTCTGGTTTCTCTAGAAAAAGAAAGGATAAAAGTGGTGGCATACGCAGATGATGTGGCGCTAGCAGTCAGGGGAAAATTCCCATCCACAATCAGAGATATTATACAGATGACTGAGAAATGGGCGAAAGATAATGGTCTTGGTGTAAATCCAGCAAAGACAGAAATAGTAATGTACTGCAAAGATCGCAAAACTCCCACGGTTAGGCCCATTTCCTTAGGGGGTACTGAAATTCCCTTTGGTGAGTGTGCAAAATACCTTGGCGTTATTTTGGACAGGAAGCTGAATTTTAGGCTTAATATTGAAGAGAGGGCGAGAAAAGCCACGGTAGCTTTGTACTCGTGCAAAAAGGCAATAGGGAAAAAGTGGGGACTAAGACCAAAAATTGTGCATTGGCTATACACGGCAGTGGTTAGACCTATAATGCTATTTGGTGTTGTAGTCTGGTGGCCGGCACTTCAGAAACCGACTTGTTTAGATAAAGTTCAGCGTATGGCGAGCTTATGTATCTCAGGCGCATTTAGTAAGACAAGAACAGACTCCCTTAATATCATGCTACATCTATTGCCTTTAGACATTTTGGCCAAACAGTCAGCTGCAACAACGGCTGTGCGGTTGCGCGAGCTATCGCTGTGGTCGGAAAAAATGTACGGTCATAGTTCGGTCCTCAAAGTAATGCCAGATGTGCCTAACGTAGTGGATTACACCCTGGCAAAACCACTTTTCGACAAAAAGTTTGAAACTCTAATTCCCAACAGTGAGGCGTGGTGTACACAGACCCCGGGGAATAAAAGATATATAGATTTCTATACTGATGGCTCCAAATTGAATGGACAAGTGGGGTTCGGAGTATATTCTAAAGATCTGGAAATTCGAATAGCGAAAAGATTACCTTATCACTGTAGTGTTTTTCAGGCTGAAATATTGGCAATAAGAGAGGTGGTGAATTGGCTAAGAAGTAATGTTCCAACAAATATTGGCATTAATATATACTCAGACAGTCAACCTGCAATAAAATCCTTGGACTCTGTGTTCCTTAACTCAAAAACGGCCATAGACTGCCGCAAATCTCTCAACGAGATGGCTGAGCAGTACAATATTCACCTAATATGGGTGCCTGGTCATAGGAACATACCGGGGAACTGTGAAGCAGATGTGTTAGCAAGGCTAGGAACTACCTTACATATTCCAGGGGAACTAGAATCTGTTGGTATGCCTCTGGCCACCTGCAAGCTCTTACTGCGTGAGAAGGCTGTTATGATGGCCAATATTCGATGGGAAAATTGCAAGGGTTGTAACGACACCAAGCAAATATGGCCCCATTTAAACTTAAACCGCACACTAGATATGCTAGTGTTCTCAAGGCGTCAGATAGCACTCCTAATATCTGCTATAACGGGTCGCTGCCTGATAGGCGAATTTGCAAAAACTATAGGTGCGAAGTATAATGACTATTGTATAAGCTGTCATGACGTGGAGGAAAAAGAATCAATTAAACACCCCTTGTGTGAGTGTCCTGCTTTTTGTGTAAGGCGTAAGCGAATTTTAGGAGCATATAGCTTTAGATTACTGGCTGACCTGGAAAACGTTAACTTAAGCAGTTTGTTAATGTTTTTGGAGCAATCTGGTTGGTTCCACAAAAGTAAATAATAGAGAAGGTTCAGTGGTTAAGACTAGAAGTCCCCATATGTAATAGGTACTTTTAGTTAAATGTGGTATCACAATGGACTGAATAGTCTAAGTGAGCCTGAAATTTAATCGGGCTGCCACTTTAACCTAACCTAACCTAACCTTCACACATATGATTTTTATGAAACATTCATGTCCCAAACATAATATATTCTAACATATTAACATAGATGTCCCAAACATTTAGTGTTAGTTTAGGAACATTACATGTTCGCACTTAAATATATTGTGTTTTAAAATTGTGCCCGAAACACATTTTGTTTATATCGGAACATATGAAAAACATATTCTTCTAACAGTGTAGGTTAGCGCGCGTTCAATTTTCACAAAAAAACCTTAAATGGCCTCAGGAGCAGTGGATATGTGCTATATTTACGTAAGACTCAAAATTTTACTTGCATGGATCGGATGGTAGAAGTTTAGTACAAAGGCTGCAAGGAAAGTCTTAATCCAAGAAATACAAAAAGTTACGTCAATCATGGTGGGGCCAATATTAGGGTCTGGGTGTATTTTTCTGCACAAGTTATTGGCCCGATTTATAGAGACGAGGGTATTATGCTGTCGGAAGTCTACAAAAACATTTTGTTCCATGTGATATTGCCGTAAGCATCCCAGAAAATCCCGTCAGCATGGATTATTCTGCGCGATTATGACCTCTAATACCCGTGTAACGTGGTAAACAATGGATTTCCGATGAAAAATTGCGGGTGCTTGACTAGACTGTTCAGTCGCCTAAAGTAAAAGTCATAAAACAAGCTTTGCAAAGTTGTAAAACGTAAAATTGGTACGAAAATTTTGCATCAGACTTACGAAATCTATTTGAACCTGAACATCATTGACCATTTAATCCTAACCAATTGCCAAAAATTACGCAGAAGGAATCAAGTGACATGGCTATAGTATTAAATATTAACATTTATCGTTAAAAGTTACAAAAACTTTAATTATTTTTAAATATATGTGACACTTAATATTAGTTGCAAATATTTTGAACAGGCAAAAACTCTCATTTTGTAAAAAACTTATAAACTTTTTTTGGTGTTCGGTCGAAGCAGGAATCGAACCCACGACCTTGTGTATGCAAGGCGGGCTAACCATAACCATTGCACCACGGTGGCTCCCTAATATGATATTTAAGTGTGTCAAGTTTGGTTCAGATTTAGATAAAGCCTCCATATATTCGTTCTTCCGGTTTTACAAATTCCCACACTTTACACAAAATTCTGTGATGATTTCCCCATACCTTAGTCATATCGTACACACTGTAATGCCATACTTTCCACAGAACAGTTGAGATTTAAATAAGGCTCCAAGTCCACCGACTTGACCAAATAATATATCACAACCCACACTTGACCACATATCTTGGCAAGATCTAACCAATATCCTTGTAAAATCGTCACTGCTGAGTAGCAAAAATTGCAAATGTTACTCAAATTGTCCTATATCTCGAATACATAAGTATCGACTGATAAATAATAAATGATCTTGTGTACAATTGCATTAAAATTTCTCTCGCTTCATATTTCCCATATTTTTTACTAAAATTTTGTTTCATTCCAGGGCGTTAGCCGATTTCAAACAATTGTCTCCATTATAAGTATTTATACCCTAAACCAGGGATCCGGAGCGGAGCGTGGAGCGGAGCGGAGCAAGCCCTTTTTTTGCCGGAGCGGGAGCGGAGCGGGAGCGGCATTTCTAAAATCCGGAGCGGAGCGGGAGCGGAGCGGTTTCCAAATGAAAAACCGCTCCGCTCCGAATAAAATATTACTTGAATGAAATGTGTAACTTTGAAATTACACTGTGTAGGTAATTTCAAATTTAGCTAGTACTTAGCGTAGTGTGAGTAAACGTTTAAAATGTACGATATGTATTTTTGTACGTACGTACATTGGGGAAAACACAACGTGTTTTTTAGTAATTGTTTTCAAAAACGGCAAATGTCAATTTCATCCCGTATTACTACAAAGATGTTTGTAATGAACGTCAAATAAATGCAATTAAACGATCTTATTTATATTTAATTTTTTAGTTTTCTACACTGAAAAAAATATTGTCGTGAAGTCAAAGATTCCATGTCCTTAGAATAAGAATGCAAATTTTGCTTAACATGGAAGACGCATTTCTCTAAAATAAAGTTTTTTATACCCATCACCATAGAATGGTGACGGGGGTATAATAAGTTTGTCATTCCGTTTGTAACACATCGAAATATCGATTTCCGACTGTATAAAGTATAGATATTCTTGATCAGGGAGAAATTCTCCCGATTTGGGGTCTTGGGCTTATAGAAATCGTATTTTTTATCCAATTTGCCTGAAATTTGAAATCTGGAGGTATTTTATGACCGTAAAGAGGTGTGCCAAAAATGGTGAGTATCGGTCCATGTTTTGGTATAGCCCCCATATAGACCGATCTCCCGATTTTACTTCTTGGGCTTATAGAAACCGCAGTTTTTGTTCAATTTACCTGAAATTGGAAATCTAGAGGTATTGTAGGACCACAGATACATGTGCCAAAAATTGTAAGTATCGGTCCATATTTTGGTATAGCCCCCATATAGACCGATCTCCCGATTTTACTTCTTGGGCTTATAGAAACCGCAGTTTTTATTCAATTTACCTAAAATTGGAAATCTAGAGGTATTTTCGGGTCATAAAGAGGTGTGCCGAAAACGGTGAGTAGCGGTCCATGTTTTAGTATAGCCCCCATAAGAACGATCTCCCGATTTAACTCCTTGGGTTTCTAGAAACCGTAATTTTTATCTGATTTGCCTGAAATTGTAAATATTCTGGTATTTTAGGCTCGGTCCATTTGGTAATGCCTCCATATAGACCGACTTCACTTGAATTGCTTGAAACTCAATGTAAAATTTCCAGATTTTACTTCTACATATTTAAGATTTCAAATCAAGACGTTATTTTATAATTTTCTTGCACACTTACAAGAGATGTTAATGATTCCTCTAAAACTCAAACAAAAATGGTTCTTATAAATCCAGAATCTGATATAGTCCTCATAGGTGAAATCTTTAAATTTATCTTCGGGAAGTGTCCTCAAGTCCTCCTAAAATTTCAAAGGAAACCCTAATATTTGGTTCATGGTGGTGGGTATTTAAGGTTCGGCCCGGCCGAACTTAGTGCTGTATATACTTGTTTTCTTGTCCAAAAGGCAATAAACTTTTGAATGAAGTTGTAATGTCCTTATAATTAAGTGATTTTACTTAAAAATGTGTATCATAACATGAAAGATAAAATTTTTGACTTTAATAATTAAGAAAAATTCTTTAAAATTAATAAAATTGTCTTTAAATTTGTTTCCTTTTTGCATCTTGCCTACAAAGCAAAAAATCGTTAAAAAATAAGACATGTTTTTCAACACTTTATTTTAAAGACGCTTTTTACTTGAAACATAGCATAATTTCTACTGGAAGTCGAGTCTTAATATGGAAAAAAAAAATAACTCGTTAACTCGTTTTTAAAGGATTTTGATAACAACTGACGAAAAAAATCTAAAAAAATGAAAAATTAACATATGCTTCCTAGAATGCTTCCTTTAATGAAGTCAAAATGGATTTAATATTTCTAAAAAAATTAATAAAATATTTCAACACATTGTTTTAAAGTCATTATACCCTAAACCACATAGTGGTTAGGGTATAACAAGTTTGATCTGCCAAAAAATGTGCCTACAAGAAATATTGATTTTAGACCCCATAAAATATATACCGATCGACTCAGAATCACCTCCTGAGTCGATCTAGCGCTTGGCGTCCGTCCGTCCATCCGTCCGTCTGTCCATGTATTTGTTGTTCACAGGATTTCGGTCGCAATTATTAACCAATTCTGATGAAATTTGGTACAGGGAGTTTTTTTGGGCACAAGGACGAACGTTACTGAATTTGGAAGAAATCGGATCAAATTTAGATATAGCTCCCATATTTATGTATTGCCCGATTTCGACAAATGGGGTCACGTTGCACTTTTTTTGCTAACCGATCGTCGTCAAATTTAGCACAAAATAATCTTCTGTATCACCCTTTAGGTCTGAAAATTTCATCGAAATCGGTTCAGATTTAGATATAGGTCCCATATATATGTATCGCCCGATTTTGTCAAATTAGGTCATAAAACCCTTATTTATCAACCGATCTTACTCAAAGTTGGCGAAATTTAATCTTCTATAGCACTAACTATATGTGCAAAAAATCATCGAAATCTGTTCAGATTTAGCTATAGCTCCCATATATGTACCGCCCGATTTTTCTAAATAAAATAAAACTCAATTGAACAAATAATACAATGTTTGTACTATAATTTTCTCGAAGAGGAGCGGAGCGGAGCGTGGAGCGGAGCGGAGCGATTTTTTTTTTCTCGGAGCGGAGCGAGGAGCGGAGCGGTTTTTTTTTCTCCGGAGCGGGAGCGGAGCGAAAAAAATGGACCGCTCCGGATCCCTGCCCTAAACCATATAGTGGTTTGGGTATAATAAGTTTGATCGGCCAAAAAATGTGCCTACCAGAAATATTGATTTTAGACCCCATAAAATATATACCGATCGACTCAGAATCACCTCCTGAGTCGATCTAGCGCTTGGTGTCCGTCCGTCCGTCCGTCTGTCCATGTATTTGTTGTTCACAGGATTCCGGTCGCAATTATTAACCGATTTTGATGAAATTTGGTACAGGGAGTTTTTTGGGCACAAGGACGAACGCTATTGAATTTGGAAGAAATCGGATCAAATTTAGATATAGCTCCCATATATATGTATCGCCCGTTTCGACAAATGGGGTCACGTTGCGCTTTTTTGCAAACGCATCGTCACCAAATTTGGCAAAAGGTAATTTTTTCCATCGCCCTTCAAGTCTGCAAAATTTCATCCAAATCGGTTCAGATTTAGATATAGCTCCCATATATATGTATCGCCCGATTTTCCCAAATTTGGCCACAAAACCCTTATTTATCAACCGACCTGACCCAGATTTGGCTAAATGTAATCTTCTATAGCACTTACTATATGTGCAAAAAATCATCGAAATCGGTTCAGATTTAGATATAGCTCCCATATATATGTATAGCCCGATTTTTCCCAAATTTGGCCATAGAACCCTTATTTATCAACCGATCTTACTAAAAGTTTGATAGATTCAGTCCTCTATAGTACTAACTATATGTTCAAAATTTCATCGAAATCGGTTCAGATGTAGACATAGCTCCCATATTTAGATATAGCTCCCATATATATGTATCGCCCGATTTTCCCAAATTTGGCCACAAAACCCTTATTTATCAACCGATCTGACCCAGATTTGGCTAAATGTAATCTTCTATAGCACTTACTATATGTGCAAAAAATCATCGAAATCGGTTCAGATTTAGATATAGCTCCCATATATATGTATAGCCCGATTTTTCCCAAATTTGGCCATAGAACCCTTATTTATCAACCGATCTTACTAAAAGTTTGATAGATTCAGTCCTCTATAGTACTAACTATATGTGCAAAATTTCATCGAAATCGGTTCAGATGTAGACATAGCTCCCATATATGTATCACCCGATTTTGAAAAATTAGCCCCTAATAACCTTATGTTTGACCATACAAGCCTCATTTCTTAACTGATCTTACTCAAATCTTGCACAAGGTAACCTTTTGTGGTATTAATCAAACCCGCAAAATATTATGCAATTTGGTTCAGATTTAGATATAGCTTCCATATATATGCATCGCTCGATTTTCCCAAATTTTGCCATAATACTCTTATTTATTAACCAATGTTACTCAAATTTCAAATTTTAATGTAGTAGCCGATCGTATTTATACGTACTTGTAGCTTTTACATATGAATATTGCTCGATTTTTACAAATTTTGATTTATTACCCACACTAATTTAACGATTTTCTCTTTTTTAATAATGGGCTCAATATTAGTGTCATACTAACTCCGTAGGTGCAATATCAACACAGCCAGTGTTGCTAGAAGTAGGGGAAATTCCCTATATGTATGGTTTTTCTAATATTTAGCGTCTTGTAGGGACGTGGGGCCACAATGTAGGACATTTTCACTCAACACAATTTGTAATAATTTTTACATTTTGGGGCTCTAGAAGAGGAAATTAGAAGCCGGTAAGGCTTGATCTTTAATAATGTGTGGTAAATTATATTCCTGTAGAAAATTTTGTCAATATTTTATTTCTATAGAACATTTTGTCAAAATTGTATATCTATAGATTTTCCTTTTTTTTCTAAATATTATTTCTATAAAAAATTTTGTCAAAATTTGATTTCTGTGGAATTTTTTCTCAAAATTTTATTTCTATAGAATTTATTGTCAAAATTTTATTTCTATAGAAAAATTTCTCACAAAAATTTGTTTATAGAAACTTTTTCCAAAATTTTATTTTTATAGAGATTCAACAAAAAAGATTACTAATTTGGGTAGAATTCTACCAACTGAGGTAATACAAATTTGTATTCTAAGTTATATACGTTGCATATTCATGTTTTAAGATAATAAAGTACTTAGAACCATTTTTGTTTTGTAAAATTTTTTAAATTTAACGAAAAATATAGTAGCGAAAATTGTTTGTGAATGTATGGGAAAACAAAATACTGTCCCCACAGTATTTTGAACCCAGATATTTTTTATACCCTCCACCATAGGATGGGGGTATATTAACTTTGTCATTCCGTTTGTAACACATCGAAATATTGCTCTAAGACCCCATAAAGTATATATTCTGGGTCGTGGTGAAATTCTGAGTCGATCTAAGCATGCCTGTCCGTCCCTCCATCCGTCTGTTGAAATCACGCTACCTTCCGAATGAAACAAGCTATCGACTTGAAACTTGGCACAAGTAGTTTTTATTGATGTAGGTCGGATGGTATTGCAAATGGACCATATCGGTCCTCTTTTACGTTTAGCCCCCATATAAACGGACCCCCAAATTTGGCTTGCAGACCCTCTAAGAGAAGCGAATTTCATCCGATCCGGCTGAAATTTGGTACATGATGTTAGTATATGGTCTCTAACAACCATGTAAAAATTGGTCCGCATCGGTCCATAATTATATATAGCCCCCATATAAACCGATCCCCCGATTTGGCTTTCGGAGCCTCTAAGAGCAGCAAATTTCATCCGATCCGGCTGAAATTTAGTACATGGTGTTACTATATGGTCTTTAGCAACCATGCAAAAATTGGTCCGGTGCCTTTCGGAGAAACAAAATTCATCCGATCTGGTTGAAATTTGATACGTGGTGGTAGTATATGATATTTAACAACCATGCCAAAAGTGGTCCATATCAGTCCATATATAGCCCCCAAATAAACCCATCCCTAGATTTGGTTTTGGAGCCTCTTGGAGGAGCAAATTTCATCCGAGTCATTTGAAATTTGGTACATTGTGCTAGTATATGGCCGTCAACCAACATGCATAACTAGGCCCATATCGGTCTATAGTTATATATAGCCCTCAGATAAATCGATCCCCAATCACACAAAAATTGGTCCATATCAAGTTCATAATTGTATATAGCCCCCATATAAGCGACCTCCATATTTTAGTTCTGGCTCTCGTGCAAAAAGTCCGTATCGATTCGTAATTATTATTATTTACCTTTACATAACTAGTTTGTCTAATATATACCACGTATGGACTAACTCACAATTTAGAAAACGATGCTAAGAAGTTTTAAGATACGAGAACCCTAGTAATTCGATTGTGAATGTCAGTCTTTCGTATAAGTTTCTACGCAATCCATGGTGGAGGGTACATAAGATTCAACCTGGCCGAGCTTACGGCAGTATATACTTGTTCTATTTTCATAACTGCATTCCCTACAAAATTCTACGAATTTTAGAAGACAAACTTATGTGATTTAGATTAAAAGTTGTAAAGTCAAATTACACACAAATTAGAATTTAAAAAATTCTGAGTTTAGACCATTTTTTAACGCCCCTACATTCATTCTGTCGTTTTTTATAGACTTCTCCCAATCCTTTTGCTTGTATCTTATAGAACACCAAATAAGGATACGTTTTAAGCTTTTATCAGTAATTTTTTTCAAGTAGTATATGAGTTATTCTTATCTCAAAATTGGGAATTTTAAAAATGAAAAACTTTTGGTTTATAAGATTTTTATTTTTCAAAGCACCGATTGCTAAGCCGATATCAAAAGGCCCCATATGTCCACTAACTCATTGTAAGAGGTTTCAACATTCTACTAATAAACAGCTGAGAAATATCCAAATTACAAAAAAGTAACGCTTTTTTAACATATGTTCCCACAAATTTGCAAACTTGGAGGAAAACACCTCAGATCTCACACACACGGGAAAAAATATCACCAAAATATTCCCAATTAAAAAGTTGATTGAAGTTGAAAACTTTTTCAATAAAAAAAATAATTGGTACTATTAACCTTTTAATCAAACTAGAAACATTAAATCAATTAAGTCAATGATTGAAATTTTTAAATTTTCAATTAAAAATTAATTGATAAGGTGTGATTCGAATTCAGTGTTTTGGATATAAATTAAAAAATTTGTAATATTTTGCTAAATAAATAATTTTTACAATTTTCTATTATTTATAATGCATTCGAACGCTTGTCTGACACGTTTGACCTCAAATATATTAAAAAATTTGCTATTTTTCTAGATTGGATTTTATATACTTTTTCGACAAAATTTAAATAATTTGTATAATTTTATTAATTCTTACTTTGTTTTTAAAGCATATTGAAACCAAAAAAGTTAATATTACCCATTAAAAAAATGAAAAAGTGAGTTATAACAAGTATATACGGCCGTAAGTTCGGCCAGGCCGAAGCAATCCACCATGGATTGCTTAGAAACTTCTTCTAAACACTGCCATCCACAATCGAATTACTTAAGTTGCGATAACGCTTGCCGATGGCAAGGTATCTTAAAACCTCCTAACACCATCTTCTAAATTGTATGTAAGTCCATACGTGGTATATATTAAATCAAAACAAGTATATACGGCCGTAAGTTCGGCCAGGCCGAAGCTTATGTACCCTCCATCATGGATTGCGTAGAAACTTCTTCTAAACACTGCATTCCACAATCGAATTACTTAAGTTGCGATAACGCTTGCCGATGGCAAGGTATCTTAAAACCTCCTAACACCATCTTCTAAATTGTATGTAAGTATATATTAAATCAAAAAAAGATCGATCCAATACGTATATAATTCAGTTTGACAAAGTAGACATAAAATTTTGACAAAATTTTCTACAGAAATAAAATTTTAACAAAATTTTCTATAGAAATAAAATTTTCACAAAATTTTCTATAGAAATAAAAATTTTTACAAAAATTTCTACAGAAATAAAATTTTAACAAAATTTTCTATAGAAATAAACTTTTGACAAAATTTTCTATAGAAAAAAAATCTTGGTAGATTATTTTTGGCTCGAGTGGCAACCATGATTATGAACCGAATAAAATTTGAACAAAATTTTCTATAGAAATAAAATTTTGACAAAATTTTCTATAGAAATAAAATTTTGACTATGATGAAAATTTTATTATGAACCGAATAACATTTTAACAAAATTTTCTCTAGAAATAAAATTTTGACAAAATTTTCTCTAGAAATAAAATTTTGACAAAATTTTCTCTAGAAATAAAATTTTGACAAAATTTTGTATAGAAATAAAATTTTGACAAAATTTTCTATAGAAATAAAATTTGGTAGATTATTTTTGACTCTAGTGGCAACCATGATTATGAACCGATATGGACCAATTTTTGTGTGATTGGACCAATTTTGGTATGGTTGTTAGCGACCATATACTAACACCACGTTCCTAATTTGAACCGGATCGGATGAATTTTGCTCCTCCAAGAGGCTCCGGAGGTCTAATCTGGAGAACGTTTTATATGGGGGCTATATATAATTATGGACCGATATGGACCAATTCTGGCACGGTTGTTAAAGATCATATACTAACACCATGTTCCAAATTACAACCGGATTAGATGAAATTTTCTTCTCTTTGAGGCTCCGCAAGCCAAATCTGGGGATCGGTTTATATGGGGGCTATATATAATTATGGACCGATGTGGACCAATTTTTGCTTGGTTGTTAGAGACCATATACCAACATCATGTACCAAATTTCAGCCGGATCGGATGAAATTTTCTTCTCTTTGAGGCTCCGCAAGCCAAATCTGGGGATCGGTTTATATGGGGGCTATATATAATTATGGACCGATGTGGACCAATTTTTGCATGGTTGTTAGAGACCATATACTTACACCATTTACCAAATTTCAGCCGGCTCGGATGAATAATGCTTCTGTTAGAGGCTCCACAAGCCAAATCTGAGGGTCCCTTTATATGGGGGCTATACGTAAAAGTGGACCGATATGGCCCATTTTCAATACCATCCGACCTACATCGATAACAACTACTTGTGCCAAGTTTCAAGTCGATAGCTTGTTTCGTTCGGAAGTTAGCGTGATTTCAACAGACGGACGGACGGACATGCTTAGATCGACTCAGAATTTCACCACGACCCAGAATATATATACTTTATGGGGTCTTAGAGCAATATTTCGACGTGTTACAAACGGAATGACAAAGTTAATATACCCCCATCCTATGATGGAGGGTATAAAAAGATCGATCCAATACGTATATAATATAAACTTTTGACAACATTTTCTATAGAAATAAAATCTTGGTAGATTATTTTTAGCTCGAGTGGCAACCATGATTATGAACCGAATAAAATTTTGACAAAATTTTCTATAGAAATAAAATTTTGACAAAATTTTCTATAGAAATAAAATTTTGGTAGATTATTTTTGGATCTAGTGGCAACCATGATTATGAACCGATATGGACCAATTTTTGTGTGATTGGACAATTTTGGTATGGTTGTTAGCGACCGGATCGGATGAATTTTGCTCCTCCAAGAGGCTCCGGAGGTCAAATCTGGAGAATGTTTTATATGGGGGCTATATATAATTATGGACCGATATGGACCAATTCTGGCACGGTTGTTAAAGATCATATACTAACACCATGTTCCAAATTACAACCGGATTGGATGAAATTTGCTTCTCATGGAGACTTCGCAAGCCAAATCTGGGGATAGGTTTATATGGGGGCTATATATAATTATGAACCGATGTCGACCAATTTTTGCATGGTTGTTAGAGACCATATACTAACATCATGTACCAAATTTCAGGCGGATCGGATGAAATTTGCTTCTCTTTGAGGCTCCGCAACCCAAATCTGGGGATCGGTTTATATGGGCGCCATATATAATTATGGACCGATGTGGACCAATTTTTGCACGGTTATTAGAGACCATATACCAATACCATGTACCAAATTTCAGCCGGATCGCATGCAATTTGCTTCTCTTTGGGGCTTCGCAAGCCAAATCTGTAGATCGGTTTATATGGGGTCTATATATAATTATGGACCGATGTGGACCAATTTTTGCACGGTTGTTAGAGACCATATACCAACGTCATGTACCAAATTTCAGGCGGATCGGATGAAATTTTCTTCTCTTTGAGGCTCCGCAAGCCAAATCTGGAGATCGGTTTATATGGGGGCTATATATAATTATGGATCGATGTGGACCAATTTTTGCACGGTTGTTAGAGACTATATACCAACACCATATACCAAATTTCAGCCGGATCGGATGAAATATGCTTCTGTTACAGGCTCCACAAGCCAAATCTGAGGGTCCCTTTATATGGGAGCTATACGTAAAAGTGGACCGATATGGCCCATTTTCTATACCGTCCGACCTACATCGATAGCAACTACTTGTGCCAAGTTTCAAGTCGATCGCTTGTTTCGTTCGGAAGTTAGCGTGATTTCAACAGACGGACGGACATGCTTAGATCGACTCAGAATTTCACCACGACCCAGAATATATATACTTTATGGGGTCTTAGAGCAATATTTCGATGTGTTACAAACGGAATGACAAAGTTAATATACCCCCATCCTATGATGGAGGGTATAAAAAATTGAATTAATTGTGTAGTTAAAATCTTGGAAGTAGTTTTAAAAGTGTGCCCTCGAAACAACTTCCAAATTTTTTTTTTTGCTGGGTAATGGCTCCGTGTACCTCTAAGCCTATTCTGGGTTACAAGAGTACAAAAGTTTAGGCATATTCTATTTCTATGTTGCTTCAGTTTAACATAGATCGAATTAATGGAATTTGTTAAACCAAACGATACACAATATATTTCTTGCATAAGCATATCAGTTAATTGAATTGATACTTTTTTCTAATACAACAGTCGCTAAAATTAAACCTACATACACATATTGCTAGAAATACAAAAAGAGTGTATAATATCATACACTCCATAGAACATTGATTTTGTTCTATACGTAGTGGTGGGTGTGTGTGTTTGCCTTTATTTATTGCTAAGAAGCATTTCCGTTTCTTACAAAGACAATTTTTCAGTTTCACGGCTATTTTCCTCTGACACACTTGTTCTATCTCCATGTATCCAGTCTTCCATCCATTTGAAAGTGTGCTCACTTCATCCAGTTATCACATATGTCACTTGTGCGACACTCGTGTTCATTCACCATACACTTAAAGGTTAAAAATATCGCCATCAATTGGTTGCCATAGATATTGGCAGCAGTTGCCACAATCAACATTATCCACACGTATGCACACACACACATACACACAAATTCTAACACAAGAATATTCTATGGGCAATCTGGTGACTGTGGCCATATCAATGGAACATACATCGACGACACAGTGGCTTTCTAGGACTTTGACTATTTTGGTATCATGAAGTGTTCAAATCTCATTGCCTTGAATGTAGCTTATGGGGCGTACGTTTGGTATTTAAGGGAGAGTACGTACGTGTGGAGTATGTGCATTTTGCGAGTAAATATGGGCATAGCAAATATGTTTTGTATGAATTGGAAGGTAAGGTTTGCCGGTAGTTGGAACATTGGTATTCGGTATTGGTGAGAACCATACAACCATTAGTCGTCATAGCGGTATTCTAGAAAGCCATAAAGCACCCAGCTAACCAAGCCGGCCCGTCATCCAACCAGCATGTTTTATCAGTACTTAACCACATTGTAGCCTGTGTGCGTAAAGATTATGTGATTTACGTTAAATACGTGTGTATTCGTAGTCCTTCTAGCACTTGTGTCTCACTGACTGTGTGAATCTATTTTAGATAAATACATGAACACTGATGTTCTTTAAAACATGTATATATATAATTGGTTTTTCTTTTCTACCGAAATGTAAATAATATAAAAAATTTCGATATTCTCTTTAGACAAAATAATATATTTATACTCTGTGCCACACTGTGGAACAGGGTATTATAAGCAGCGTTGCCAAAATTTTTTCACCAAAAACCGCTAGATTTGCAAAAAAAAAAACAAAAAAATTCTAAACAAGTATATAAAACAGTAAATTCGGCCGGGCCGAATTTTAAATACCCACCACCATGAATCAAATATGATAGTTTACTTTGAAAACTCTTCGTCGTAGTGGGTTACTTGATAATATATAGAATTGTAGGGGGTTTGATGACAAATCTTCTTTCACGCAAGTCAGTTCCCGAAGACAAACTTTAAAGATTCTACCTATAAAGACCAGATAAGATTGTGGATTTATGAGAACCAATTTATTTGAGTTTTAGAGAAATTATTAACATATCGTGTATATGATGAAATTACGCCATGATTTAAAATCTTAAATATGTAGATTTTCTCCGCCATTACTTAAATACGATGAGTAAATTCTGGAAATTTTACTTTCAGTTTGAAGCAATTTTCATGACAGTGCCCTTGCTATACACTGAAAGATGTGTTTTCTTTTTTGAGAAACGTAATTTTAGACAAGCAAAGTTTTCTTTTGACACAAATTTTAGAGACAATCGTTGAATAAACGAAAATACTTTATAAAAAGAAGAAATTTCGTTTATCTAAAATTTCATTATAGATTACTAATTTCCAGCAAATCGGATTAAAACTACGGATTCTAGAAGCCCAAGAAATAAAGCCGGGAGATCGGTGTATATGGGGGCTACACCAAAACATGGACCGATAGGCACCATTTGCTATTCACATATTTGTGATCTTAAAATACCTCCAGATTTTCAATTTCAAACAAATAGGCTAGAAAATATAGTCTCTAGACGCCCAAGAAGTAAAAATCGAGAGATCAGTCTATATGGGGGCTATACCAAAAAATGGGCACCATTTTCGGCACACATTTTCGGCATACCTTTTTATGGTCCCAAAAGAACTCTAGAATTTCAATTTCAGGAAAATCGGATGGACAATATAGTTTCTAGAAGCCCAAGAAGCAAAATCGGGAGATCAGTCTCTATGGGGGCTATATCAAAACAAGGACCGATGAGCACCATTTTCGGCACACCTTTTTATGGTCCTCAAATACCTCTATATTTCCAATTTCAGGCAAATTGGATAAAAACTACGGTTTTTATAGGCCCAAGACTCCAAATCGGGAGGTTGGTTTATATGGGGGCTATATCAAAACATGGACCGATGGACACCATTTTCGACACACCTCTTTATGGTCCCAAAATACCTCTAGATTTTCAATTTCATACAAATCGGATAGAAAATACTGTTTCTAGACGCGTAAGAAGCAAAATCGGGAGATCGGTCTATATGGGGGCTATACCGAAACATGGACCGATACGGACCATTTTCGACACACTTCTTCATAGTCCCACAATACCTCTAGATTTCCAATTTCAGGCAAATCGGATGGTAAATATAGTTTCTAGACGTCCAAGAAGCAAAATCGGGAGATCGGTCTATATGGGGGCTATTTCAAAACATGGACCGATACGGACCATTTTCAACACACCTCTTTACGGTCCTAAAATACCTCTAGATTTTCAATTTCAGACAAATCGGATAGAAAATACTGCTTCTAGACGCCGAAGAAGCAAAATCAGGAGATCGGTCTATATGGGGGCTATACCAAAACATGGACCGATACGGACCATTTTCGACACACCGCTTTATGGTCCCAAAATACCTCTGGATTTCCAATTTCAGGCAAATCTGATAAAAACTACGGTTTTTATAGGCCCAAGACCCCAAATCGGGAGGTCGGTTTATATGGGGACTATATCAAAATTTGGACCGATATAGCCCATCTTCAAACTTGACCTGCCTGCAAACAAAAAACTAATCTGTGCCAAATTTCGGGACGATAGCGCCATTATTGAAGGCTGTAGCGTGATTACAACAGGCAGACAGACAGACGGACAGACGGACATGCTTATATCGTCTTAGAATTTCTCCCTGATCAAGAATATATATACTTTATATAGTCGGAAATCGATATTTCGATGTGTTACAAACGGAATGACAAACTTATTATACCCCCGTCACCATTTTATGGTGGTGGGTATAAAAATAGCTAGTATATACGGCCGTAAGTTCGGCCAGGCCGAATCTTATGTACCCTCCACCATGGATTGCGTAGAAACTTCTACGAAAGACTGTCATCCACAATCGAATTAATTGGGTTGTGGTATCTTAAAACTTCTGAACATCGTTTTCTAAATTGTTAGATAGTCCATACGTGGTATATATTAGACAAAAAAGGTATGTATAGGTAAGTCTACAAATAATTACGAATCGATATAGACTTTTCCACGGTACGTAGAGAGCCAGAATTGAAATATCGGGGTCGCTTATATGTGGGCTATATACAATTATGAACTTGATATGGACCAATTTTTGTGTGATTGGGGATCTATTTATCTGAGGGCTATAAATACACCCAAAAAAATAATTCTTTCCTCCCAAACGAAATTTTAGACAAACAAAGTTCGTTTCTCATTTGCTTTTCGCTGAAAGGAAGTGTATTTGGAAGAAAAGTATATACTTTTTGTGATAAACGTTTATTCTTTTCCAGGATGTAAAAAAAATTCATAAAAACTAACTAAAAAAATACATTTTTTGTGGCTAATTTCATTTTCCCTCACATCTTTCTCACTTCCTCGAGGTTTTTTAGTTCTTAGCACCTCTTTCTGTAATGCAAACAATGTAGAAGAAATTATACAATTTTATAAATTTGTAATTTTTTTACCTTTCGCCTGGACGGAGAATCGAACCGCGGACCATGCAATTTGTAAGACAACACACTATCCACTGAGCTATGTAGCCGTTATTGTCATCAATAGACAATTACCCATATAAGTTATATTTATTTAGCATAGTTTGCGGTGCCCACGAGCCGATTAAACAAACTTTATTTAACAGAAACATACATTTAGTTGGGCACCGTGGAGCAGTGGTTGCTACGTCCGACTTGCATGCCAAGGGTTGTGGGTTCGATCCCTGCTTCGACCAAAGTCTTTTTTTTACATATATTCCAGATAAGGTCGGAAGATTCCGAAAAAATGTTCAACATTACATTCTACCATATTAGTTTTTTACTATGTCTTATAAAAGACCTAAAGTCAGAAAAGAACAGTGTTTGATATAAACGAAATGGACTGTGTTGTTGGTTTAAAAATAATTTTTTTTATTGAAAAAATAAAAATTTTGTAACAAACGAATTTTTTTGGTGATAAAAGTGTACAATTTTCGAAGCAATTCAAAAATCTCTAACAAAAGAACAACGATTTCGGTACACGTTTTCCAAAAGTTTTGTTTTGCGTGTAACTGTAGACTGATATGGACCGTTGTTAACGGCCATATACTAGCACAATGTTCCAAATTTTAACTGACTCGGATGAAATTTGCCCTCCAAGTGGCTCAAAAACCAAATCTCGGGATCGGTTCATATGGGAGCTATATATGATTATGGACTGATATGGACCACTTTTGGCATGGATGTTAAATATCATATACTAACTTCACGTACCAAATTTCAACCGAATCGGATGAATTTTGCTCTTCCCAGGGGCTCCGGAGGTCAAATCTGGGGATCGGTTTATATGGGGGCTATATATAATTATGGACAGATTTCGACCAATTTTTGCATTGGTGTTTGAGGCCATATATTAACACCACGTACCAAATTTTGAATTAGATGAATTTTGGTCTTCCAAGAGGCTCCGGAGGCCAAATCTGGTGATCGGTTTATATGGGGGCTATATATATATATATATATATATATATATAGCCTCTGAATATATATATATATATATATATATATATATATATATATATATATATATATATATATATATATATATATATATATATATATATATATATATATATATATATATATATATATATATAAATATATATATATATATATATATATAATTATGGACCGATGTGGACTAATTTTTGCATGGCCATTAGGGGCTATATGTAATTATGGACCGATGTGGACCAATTTTTGCATGGTTGTTAAAGACCATATAGTAACACCATGTACCAAATTTCAGCCGGATCGGATGAAATTTGTTTCCCTTAGAGGTTCCGCAAACCAAATCGGGATATGGGTTTATATGGAGGCTATTTATAATTATTGACCGATGTGGACCAATTTTTGCATATTTATTAGCGACCATATACCAACACCATGTACGAAATTTCAGCCGGATCGAATGAAATTTGCTTCTCTTAGAGGCTCCGCAAGCCAAATCGGGGGATCGGTTTATATGGGGGCTAACATATATATAATTATGAACCGATGTGGACCAATTTGTACATGGTTGTTAGAGACCATATACCAACACCATGTACAAAATTTCAGCCGGATCGGATGAAATTTGCTTCTCTTAGAGTCTCGGCAAGACAAATCGGGTGATCGGTTTATATGGGGCCATATATAATTATGGACCGATGTGGACCAATTTTTGCATGATTGTTAGAGACCATATACTAACACAATGTACAAAATTTCAGCCGGATCGGATGAAATTTGCTTCTCTTAGAGTATAGGCAAGCCAAATTGGGGGGTCCGTTTATATGGGGGCTATACGTAAAAGTGGACCGGTATGGCCCATTTACAATACCATCCGACCTACATCAATAACAACTACTTGTGCCAAGTTTCAAGTCGACAGCTTGTTTCGTTCGGAAGTTAGCGTGATTTCAACAGACGGACGAACATGCTCAGATCGACTCAGAATTTCACCACGACCCAGAATATATATACTTTATGGGGTCTTGGAGCAATATTTCGATGTGTTACAAACGGAATGACAAAGTTAATATACCCCCATCCTATGGTGGAGGGTATAAAAAGCTAAATTTTATTTGTATCAAAAGTTACATTTTTGATTGAAATTTAGCAAACTTTATTCTTATGTCACTTAAAATGCGTATTATTTTAATTAAATTCATTTTAGTTCTACTTCTGTGAGACTATAACAATATTTAAATCATATTGGCTCTGTTTGCGTACTCGATACATTTTGATTACTATCACAAATTTTTACTGGTAGTCCTTCGTTTACATTACGCAGTAGAAACATTTTTCCCAGTAAAAACTTGCAATTATCAGCTAGTTAATCATCAACAAATCCAATTGCACTAGAATTAGAAAATATAAATATCTTTCGTTTTACACTGAAAAAAAGCATGCCCGTTTCCAAAGATTTTGTCTTTACTTTAAAAATGTTGGTATTGATTCCGAGCCAAAGACGCGGTGAATACAAGTAAAGATACTTTTAAGACACAATTCTCTTTTAAATTTGGGTTTTGTGTACTTGCTTCTAGGAAGCAAATTTTAATTTTTCGCTTTTTCAGATTTTTATGCTTTAAAAACGAGCTAACAATAACTTAATTTTCCAAATTAAGACTCGACTTCCAGTGAAAATTATGCTATGTTTCAAGCAAAAACGTTTTGAACGTTTTTTTGCTTTGTAGTCAAGATGCAAAAAGACAACAAATTTAAACACAATTTCTTTAAATTTAAAGAATTTCTCTGAATTATTAAAGTCAAGTTGACCTTCCCCAAACATTCTTTCTTTCATGCTATGATACCCATTTTTAAGTGAAATCACTTAATTATAAGGACAATACGACTTCATTGAAAAGTTTATCGACTTTTGGACAACGAAAAAAACTTTATATTAGCGAAATGCGTCTTCTATGCTAAAAAAATGCATTCGTATGCATTTGTATTTTAAAGACATGAAATCTTTGACCTCACGAAAATATTTTTTCAGTGCAAGGAGTACAATTGATAGTGCAATAAAGTGTGCCAATTGTGGTTGAAATTGGTTGAGATTTAGATATAGCTTCCATAAATATCTTTCGCCCGAGACCACAGTTTTACTCTGATTTACGTAAAATTTTGCACAAGGAGTAGAATTAAAATTTTTACTACACTAAAAAAAAAGTTTTTTTGGATCCAAAGATTTTGACCTTCCTTTAAGCATTTTGATATTGATTCCTAGCCAAAGATGCGGGTTCTTTAAAATAAGGATTTTTTTGCGACCTATCTGGCTTTAAATCTAGGATCTATAAAATTAAAATTAGGATACAGATTTCATTTATCGAATTTTAATTCTATTTTTCCGGTATATTAATAAAGCTATTCAGGTACAAACACATGATAGTTTAAAAATCCAAACTATGACGAATACTTCGAAGTAAAAATTATTTTCTTAATTCTAAAAAAAACTTTAAATCAAGGATGCTAAATTCTCAAAGTAAATATTTGCCTATATTTGAAGCGTTTTTATCTTAAATCTAAAGATTCAATATTTCAGTTAACTTAAGGAGGATTTCTTTAAATCAAAAATGTGTTTCTTTACTTTAAGGAAAATTTGTCTTAGTTTAAAGACATGCAACTTTAACGATAGGGCGCAAATATTTAAAATGTGTGTCCAAAATTTAATGAAAAACAATTTTTGGAGCAAAGATTATAAACTTTCTTTTAATTAAAATTTCATTATTTTAAAGAAATTTGTCCTTAAAAAAAGTTAGGATGGGTAATCTTTAATATCACGTAAATATTTATACCCTGCGCCACACTGTGGAACAGGGTATTATAAGTTAGTGCATATGTTTGTAACACCCAGAAGGAGACGAGATAGACACATGATGTCTTTGGCAATAATGCTCAGGGTGGGTCCCTGAGTCGATATAACCATGTCCGTCTGTCCGTCCGTCTGTCTGTGAACACATTTTTGTGATCAAAGTTTAGGTCGCAGTTTAAGTCCAATCGCCTTCAAATTTGGCACATGTTCCTAATTTGGGTCAGAATAGAACCCTATTGATTTTCGGTTCAGATTTAGATATAGCTCCCATATATATCTTTCGCCCGATATGCACTAATATAGACCTAGCCGCCAGAGTTTTATACCGATTTGCTTGAAATTTTGTAGAAACATAACACTTAGTCCTATAGACAAGTGTTCAGAATTTGATTGAAATCTGTTCAGATTTAGATATAGCTCCCTTATATATCTTTCGCCCGATATGGAATTATATGGCCCCAGAAGCCATATTTTTGGCCGAATTTGGTTGAAATTTTGCACTTGGAGTAAAATTCGTAAGATAGTCAAGTGTGCAAAATTTGACTGAAATCGGTTCAGATTTAGATATAGCTCCCCTATATATCTTTCGCCCGATATGGACTAATATGGCCCTAAAAGCCAGAGTTTTGGCCCAATTTGGTTGAAATTTTGCACAAGAAGTACAATTGGTAGTGTAGTCATGTGTGCCAAATTTGATTGAAATCGGTTCAGATTTAGATATAGCTTCCATATATATTTTTCGCCCGATATGGATTTATATGGCCCCAGAAGCCAGAGTTTTGACCCAATTTGGTTGAAATTTCGCACTAGGAGTACAATTAGTAATATAGTCATATGTGCCATATTTAATTGAAATCGGTTCAGATTTAGATATAGCTCCCATATATATGTTTTTCTGATTTCGACAAAAATGGTGAAAATACCAACATTTTCCTTGTTAAATCGCCACTGCTTAGTCGAAAAGTTGTAAAAATGACTCTAATACTTATATATCGAGCGATAAACCATACATAAACTTTTGCGAAGTTTCCATAAAATTGCTTCAGATTTAAATGTTTCCCATATTTTTTTACTAAAATTGTGTTCCACCCTAGTGCATTAGCCAACTTAAATTTTGAGTCTATAGATTTTGTAAAAGTCTATAAAATTCTGTCCAAATCGAGTGATATTTAAATGTATGTATTTGGGACAAACCTTTATATATAGCACCCAACACATTTGACGGATGTGATATGGTATCGAATATTTAGATCTAAAAAGTGGTGCAGGGTATAATATAGTCGACCCCGCCCGACTTTAGACTTTCCTTACTTGTTTTTTTTTCAAATTTGGTTGAAATAGCTTAAGATTTAGATATAGCTCCCATATATATCTTTCGCCCGACTTAGACTCGTATGACCACCGGAAATCATAATTTCACTTCGATTAATACACAGAAAAAAAAGTAAACTACATTATGGGAAAAATGAACTATCTCGTGGGAAAATTTAACTAAATTGTATTCCAAATTTTGAGATTCATTAAACTAATGAAAATAATTACCATTTACGAAATTCATCTTCCTCGAAAAGAAAAAATGAACTAAAAATAAAGAAAAAATCTTAAGGGCCAAATCATTTCTAAGAAGTGTACGAATAACTTCTTCTGTTTTAGGTTAGATTAGGTTATGTGGCAGCCCGATGTTTCAGGCTCACTTAGACTATTCAGTCCATTGTGATACCACAGTGGTGAACTTCTCTCTTATCACTGAGTGCTGCCCGATTCCATGTTAAGCTCAATGACAAGGGACCTCCTTTTTATAGCCGAGTCCGAACGGCGTTCCACACTCCAGTGAAACCACTTAGAGAAGCTTTGAAACCCTCAGAAATGTCACCAGCATTACTGAGGTGGAATAATCCACCGCTGAAAAACTTTTTGGTGTTCGGTCGTAGCAGGAATCGAACCCACGACCTTGTGTATGCAAGGCGGGCATGCTAACCATTGCACCACGGGGGCTCATTTTTGGGTAGAAAACTCCCAAAATTCAAAAAAATTATCAAAATTGCAATTTGCTCAAATTTATTTGTTTTTTATTGAGTTCATAGACTATAGAAAACAAAAATTAGAAGAAAAATCGGAGTACACAATTTTTTGCCGTTTTCGAATACTATGTGTCCGTCTTTCCGTCCGTCTGTCAGTGAACAGATTTTTGTGATCAAAGCCTACGTCGCAGTTTTAGTCCAATCGACTTCAAATTTGGCACATGTTTGTGTTGCGGATCAGAATATAATTTAGATATAGGTCCATTTGCACCGATATGCACTTATATAGGCCGAGAAGCCAGAGTTTTACGCTGGTTTGTTTTAAATATTTCACAAAGAATACAATTGATGGTATCATCAGTTGTTCAGATTTAAATACAGCTTTCACATTTGCCCAAGTTAGATTCGTATGATCACCGAAGGACAAACTTCATTTCGATTTACTTGAAATATTTGAATGAGATTAGAAATTGAACAATTAGTGGCAAATTTGGTTCAAATCGGATATAGCTCATAACATACATATATGCACGCCTGAATAGGGGAGATCGTGTAGAATATTTCATTTTTGACAACCATTTTCAGCAATAAATGTCATACAAAACTGAACATAAAATATTTCTCATGAGTGTGTATTGAAAGTTCTAATGTAGTTTAAGTATGTGTGTTATTTGTGTACATATACATGTGCTTTATTTACAACTCATTGGAATTTAACCGCATTTATCATTTGGTAGTAAATTACATATTATTCGAAATTTATCTAAAAACCCTCATATTAAATATGTGATTTTATTTACTGGAATCTTTAAGTAGATAATATTTTACCACAAAGTAATTGGAAAAAATACATAAAAAACAAGCATTTCACAAAATTGATATTATCTCCTAATTCCTTTATAGATCTTATATGATTTATGCTTATTATGAAATTGTATATTAAAATAAGATGATAATTATTATTATAAGGGTCTTTACACATACACAATATATAAGAAGATAGATTTTGTATACGATTTATAAGCAGCGTTGCCAGCATTGTTTCACCAAAAATCCCTAGATTTTCCCAAAAATAACCAAAGATTAATAATAAAACAAGTAAGTAAAGCAGAAAGTCGGGCGGGGCCGACTATATCATACCCTAAACCACCCTTACTGAATTAGTAAACATAAGCATTTGTGGGGTAACAGATAGGTCTGGGAGATAAACCGCAGTTGCATATTTAAGAAAATTAAGGGGTACATGTCTATGGGTGCTTTGTGTCAATCTGACTATAGCTCATAGTCAATGTTGCCAGGGAAAATGTTCGGTTTACCCTACAAGGACAAAAAAAGTTCCCTACTTTCCCATACAATCCCAAACAATTTTCCCTACAATATATTTCGTTAAATTTAAACAAATTTTACAAAACAAAAATGGTTCTAAGTATTTTATTATCCTAAAACATGAATATGCAACGTATAACATATAACTTAGAATATAAATTTGTATTACCACCACGGTTGCCACAGTTGGTAGAATTCTACTCAAATTAGTAATCTTTTTTGTTAAATCTCTAAAAAAATAAAATTTTGGAAAAAGTTTCTATAAACAAAGCTTCGCGAGAAAATTTTCTATAGAAATAAAATTTTGAAAATAAATTCTATAGAAATAAAATTTTGAAAATTTTGTTAAATTTCTACAAAAATAAAATTTTGGAAAAAGTTTCTATAAACAAATTTTTGTGAGAAATTTTTCTATAGAAATAAAATTTTGATAAAAAATTTGTATAGAAATAATATTTTGAAAAAAATGTCTATAGAAGTACAATTTTGACAAAATGTTCTATAGAAATAAAATGTTGACAAAATTCTCTACAGGAATGAAGTTTACCACACATTGTTGAAGATCAAGCCTTGCCGGCTTATAATTTCCTCCTCTAGAGCCCTAAAATGTAAAAATTATTACAAATTGTGTTGAGTGAAAATGTCCTACATTATGCACCTACGTCCCTACAAGACGCTAAATATTAGAAAAACCATACATATAGGGAAATTCCCCTACTTCTAGCAACACTGGCTGTGTTAATATTGCGCCTACGGAGTTAGTATGCCACTAATATTGAGCCCATTATTAAAAAAGAGAAAATCGTTAAATTAGTGTGGGTAATAAATACAAATTTGTAAAAATCGAGCAATATTCTTATGTAAGAGCTACAATTACGTATAAGTACGATCGTCTAGTACATCAAAATTTGAAATTTGAGTAACATTGGTTAATAAATAAGAGTACTATGGCCAAATTTGGGAAAATCGAGCGATGCATATATATGGAAGCTATATCTAAATCTGAACCAAATTGCATAATATTTTGCGGGTTTGATTAATACCACAAAAGGTTACCTTGTGCAAGATTTGAGTAAGATCAGTTAAGAAATGAGGCTTGTATGGTCAAACATAAAGTTATTAGGGGCGAATTTTTCAAAATCGAGTGATACATATATGGGCTATATCTACATCTGAACCGATTTCGATGAAATTTTGCACATATAGGTAGTACTATAGAGGACTGGATCTAGCCAACTTTTAGTAAGATCGGTTAATAAATAAATAAATAGAACCCTTCTATGGCCAAATTTGGAAAAATCGGGCTATACATATATATGGGAGCTATATCTAAATCTGAACCGATTTCGATGAAATTTTGCACATATAGTTAGTGCTATAGAAGATTATATTTATATTTATAGAAGATTATATTTATATTTATATCAAGCCATCTTTGAGTAAGATCGGTTGATAAATAAAGGTTTTGTGGCCAAATTTGGGAAAATCGGGCTATACCTATATATGGGAGCTATATCTAAATCTCAACCGATTTCGATGATTTTTTGCACATATAGTTAGTGCTATGGAAGACTACATTTAGCCAAATTTGGGTAAGATCGGTTAATAAGTAAGGGTTTTATGGCCAAATTTAGAAAAATCGGGCGGTACATATATATGGGAGCTATAGCTAAATCTGAACCGATTTCGATGATTTTTTGCACATATAGTTAGTGCTATAGAAGATTATATTTAGCCAAGTTTGAGTAAGATCGGTTGATAAATAAAGGTTTTGTGGCCAAATTTGGGAAAATCGGGCGATACATATATATGAGAGCTATATCTAAATCTGAACTGATTTGGATGAAATTTTGCAGACTTGAAGGGCGATGGAAAAGATTACCTCTTGCCAAATTTGGTGACGATCCGTTTGAAAAAAAGCGCAACGTGACCCCATTTGTCGAAATCGGGCGATACATATATATGGGAGCTATATCTAAATTTGATCCAATTTCTTTCAAATTCAATAGCGTTCGTCCTTGTGCCCAAAAAAATCCCTGTACCAAATTTCATCAAAATCGGTTAATAATCGCGACCGGAATCCTGTGAACAACAAATACATGGACAGACGGACGGACACCAAGCGCTAGATCGACTCAGGAGGTGATTCTGAGTCGATCGGTATATATTTTATGGGGTCTAAAATCAATATATCTGGTAGGCACATTTTTTGGCCGATCAAACTTATTATACCCTGACCACTATGTGGTTTAGGGTATAAAAATTTAAAGTTTTATTACAATTAAAATGGATATTACAGCGAAACTTCACAAAAGTGGACACCCACGGCCGCCTAAATTTTGTCCACATTTGGGAGGTGTCCTATGGTGAGAGGTTAACTTTAATGTGTTTATATAGAAACGTCCGCAGACAACTGTGTACTTGTGGGATGTGTCCGGATTTCAGAGTGTCCAAGTTTTGGATGTTTCACTGTAATTAAATTACATTCAATATACCCTTCACCACTACTGTGGTACAGGGTATAATAAGATTGTGCATTTGTATGTAACGCCGAGAAGGAGTAATCATAGACCAACCTTTTAGTATACGGATCGGCTTAGAATTAAATTCTGAGTCGATTTAGCGATGTCCGTCTGTCTGTCCGTCTGTCTGTCTGTTGATGTATTTTTGTGTGCAAAGTACAGCTCGCAGTTTTAGTCCGATTGTCCTAAAATTTGGTATAGGGTCCTATTTCGGCTCAAAGACGATCCCTATTGATTTTGGAAAAAGTCGGTTCAGATTTAGATATAGCTGCCATATATATTTTTCACCGATCTGGTCATAATTGGCGTGTATATCAACCGATCTTCCTCAAATTCCGTACATCCGAATATTTTATGGGTCCCGAAAAACTTGCAAAATATCAGCCAAATCAGTTCAGATTTAGATATAGCTCCCATATATAGCTTTCGCCCGATTTACACTCATTTGTCAACAGTGGCCAATTTTTAACTCCGATTTAGTTGAAATTTTGCACAGGGAGTAGAATTAGCATTGTAACTATGCGTGCCAAATTTGGTTGAAATCGGTTCAGATTTGGATATATCTCCCATATATAGCTTTCGCCCGATTTACACTCATATGACCACAGAGGCCAATTTTTAACTCCCATTTAGTTGAAATTTTGCACAGGGAGTAGAATTAACATTGTAACTATGCGTGCCATATTTGGTTGAAATCGGTTCAGATTTGGATATATCTCCCATATATAGCTTTCGCCCGATTTGAACTCATATGACCACAGAGGCAAATTTTTAACTCCGATTTAGTTGAAATTTTGCACAGGGAGTAGAATTAGCATTGTAATTATGCGTGCCAAATTTGGGTGAAATCGGTTCATATTTAGATATATCTCCCATATATAGCTTTCGCCCGATTTACACTCATATGCCCACAGAGGCCAATTTTTAACTTCGATTTAGTTGAAATTTTGCACAGAGAGTAGAATTAGCATTGTTGCTATGCGTGCCAAATTTGGTTGTAATCGGTTCAGATTTAGATATAGCTCTCATATATATGTTTTTCTGATTTCGACAAAAATGGTCAAAATACCAACAATTTCCTTGTAAAATCGCCACTGCTTAGTCGAAAAGTTGTAAAAATTACTCTAATTTTCCTAAACTTCTAATACATATATATCGAGAGATAAATCATAAATAAACTTTTGCAAAGTTTCCTTAAAATTGCTTCAGATTTAAATGTTTCCCATATTTTGTTTACTAACATTGTGTTCCACCCTAGTGCATTAGCCGACTTAAATTTTGAGTCTATAGATTTTGTAGAAGTCTATCTAATTCTGTCCAGATCGAGTGATATTTAAATGTATGTATTTGGGACAAACCTTTATATATAGCCCCCAAAACATTTGACGGATGTGATATGGTATCGAAAATTTAGATCTACAAAGTGGTGCAGGGTATAATATAGTCGGCCCCGCCCGACTTTAGACTTTCCTTACTTGTTTTAATTGTACTTTTGTGAGACTATGACAATATTTCAGTCATATTAGCTTCGTTCGTGTTTCCGATAAAATTTAAGTACTAACACAAAATTTTACTGGAAAACAAGTAAGTAAAGTCTAAAGTCGGGCGGGGCCGACTATACGCTTCACCACTATGTAGGCCAAAGTTTGTGTTACCGTTTCAACTCCTTAAAACTTGTTGGGAGTTATTCTGAAGGTTTATATACCCATATACAAATATTTATATCTAACCCTTTCACTACCGATGTCCACTTAGAAGGACATTCGAAACAGACACCAAATTCTGTTTTCCCACTTAGTTTCGATTTACTTTCGATGTTATTTTAAAATAGAGGCTTTAATCTAAATAAGCTACAAATATTGTCCATATTGGTGAGGTCTAAAATCCATTTTTATACCCACCACCATAGAATGGTGACGGGGGTATAATAAGTTTGTCATTCCGTTTGTAACGCATCGAAATATCGATTTCCGACTATATAAAGTATATATATTCTTGATCAGGGAGAAATTCTAAGACGATATAACGATGTCCGTCTGTCCGTCTGTCTGTCTGTCTGTCTGTCTATCTGTTGTAATCACGCTACAGTCTTCAATAATGAAGCAATCGTGCTGAAATTTTGCACAAACTCGTCTTTTGTCTGCAGGCAGGTCAAGTTCGAAGATGGGCTGTATCGGTCCAGGTTTTGATATAGTCCCCATATAAACCGACCTCCCGATTTGGGGTCTTGGGCTTATATTTGCCTGAAATTTGAAATCTGGAGGTATTTTGTGACCGTAAAGAGGTGTGCCAAAAATGGTGAGTATCGGTCCACGTTTTGGCATAGCCCCCATATAGACCGATCTCCCGATTTTACTTCTTTGGCTTATAGAAATCGCAGTTTTTATTCAATTTACCGGAAATTGGAAATCTAGAGGTATTGTAGGACCACAAATACGTGTGCCAAAAATTGTGAGTATCGGTCCATATTTTGGTATAGCCCCCATATAGACCGATCTCCCGATTTTACTTCTTGGGCTTATAGAAACCGCAGTTTTTATTCAATTTACCTGAAAATGGAAATCTAGAGGTATTGTAGGACCACAAATACGTGTGCCAAAAATTGTGAGTATCGGTCCATATTTTGGTATAGCCCCCATAAAGACCCATCTCCCGATTTTACTTCTTTGGCTTATAGAAATCGCAGTTTTTATTCAATTTACCGGAAATTGGAATTCTAGAGGTATTGTAGGACCACAAATACGTGTGCCAAAAATTGTGAGTATCGGTCCATGTTTTGGTATGTTCCCCATATAAAACGACCTCCCGATTTGGGGTCTTGGGCTTATAGAAACCTTATTTTTTATCCAATTTGTCTGAAATTGGAAATCTAGAGGCATTTTAGGACCATAAAGAAGTGTGCCGAAAATGGTGAGGATCGGTCCATATTTTGGTATAGCCCCCATATAGACTGATATCCCGATTTTACTTCTTGGGCTTCTAGAATCCGAAGTTTTTATCCTATTTGCCTGAAATTGGAAATCTAGAGGTATTTTCGGGTCATAAAGAGGTGTGCCGAAAACGGTGAGTATCGGTCCATATTTCAGTATAGCCCCCATAAGAACAATCTCCCGATTTAACTCCTTGGGTTTCTAGAAACCGTAGTTTTTATCTGATTTGCCTGAAATTGTAAATATTCTGGTATTTTAGGCTCACAATAACGTGTATCGGATTAGGTTTTTATAGGTCCATTTGGTAATGCCTCCATATAGACCGACTTCACTTCTTGAGGGGGTAGAAGGCGCACTGATGATGAAAATTGCTTGAAACTCAATGTAAAATTTCCAGATTTTACTTCTACAGATTTAAGATTTCAAATCAAGACGTTATTTTATAATTTTCTTGCACACTTACAAGAGATGTTAATGATTCCTCTAAAACTCAAACAAAAATGGTTCTTATAAATCCAGAATCTGATATAGTCCTCATGGATGAAATCTTTAAATTTATCTTCGTGAAGTGTCCTCAAGTCCTCAAGCCCTCCTGAAATTTCAAAGGACACCCTAATATTTGGTTCATGGTGGTGGGTATTTAAGATTCGGCCCGGCCGAACTTACTGCTGTATATACTTGTTATAAACTTATTTAACAATAAACGAAAAATACAAAATTTGAGACAATTTTTCTACTGTAAGTTTCTAGTAAATGAACATTTATACAAAAACTATAGCTGATACTTTTTCAGGTTCATTTTTGTATTTTTTCTCACACTTATTTTCTCACAGATATTATAGGCCAAATAGGTACGTTTTCAAAATTACAATTTTTGTTCTACATGCTGTTAGTACAAGTAAAAACAGAAGAAAAATAAAAGTTTTTAACGTTAGGTTTATTTTGGTAGTGAAAGGGTTAACCCATTTGAAGACAATTTACTTCTAGGTTAGGTTAAGTGGCAGCCCGATGTATCAGACTATTCTTAGAATCGTGTACTTAATTCTAGAAAGCAAATTTAAAAGAGAATTGTGTCTTAAAAGTATCCTTACTTGAATTCTTCACTTGTTTGGCTCGAAATCAATACCAAAATTATTAAAGTAAAGACAAAATTTTTGGAACCAGACAACGTCGATTCCTGCTTCGACCTAACACCAAATAGTTTTTCAGCGGTGGATTATCCCACCTAAGTAATGCTGGTGACATTTCTGAGGGTTTCAAAGCTTCTCTAAGTGGTTTCACTGCAATGTGGAACGCCGTTCGGACTCGGCTATAAAAATGAGATCCCTTGTCATTGAGCTTAACATGGAATCGGGTAGCACTCAGTGATAAGAGAGAAGTTCACCAATGTGGTATCACAATGGGCTGAATAGTCTAAGTGAGCCTGATACATTTGGCTGCCACCTAACCTAGGTCGGTTGGTCGGTAATGATGTAGGCCGGACCACTATTAGCCATTGTCCCTATAAAAACTCCATTTGGGTTAACATACAATTTAGATGACAATGTTAAGAAATAAAACTATAACTTGCCATCGGAAAATGTTACCACAACCCAAGTACTTCGATTGTGGATGACAGTCTTCAGTAGAACTTTGTACGAAATCAATGGTGTAGGTTAAGATTCGGCCTGGCCGAGTCGGCCTCATATACCAGGTCATTATTACACCCTCCACCATAGGATGGGGGTATATTAACTTTGTCATTCCGTTTGTAACACATCGAAATATTGCTCTAAGACCCCATAAAATATAGATATTCTGGGTCGTGGTGAAATTTTGAGTCGATCTGAGCATGTCCGTCCGTCCGTCCGTCTGTTGAAATCACGCTAACTTCCGAACGAAACAAGCTATCGACTGAAACTTGGCATAAGTAGTTGTTGTTGATGTAGGTCGGACGGTATTGCAAATGGGCCAAATCGGTCCACTTTTACGTATAGCCCCTATATAAACGGACCCCCAAATTTGGCTGGCGATTGCTCTAAGAGAAGCAAATTTCATCCCATCCGGCTGAAATTTGGTACATGGTGTTTGTATATGGTCTCTAACAACCATGTAAAAATTGGTCCATATCGGTCCATAAATACATATAGCCCCCATATAAACCGATCCCCCGATTTGGCTTGCGGAGCCTCTAAGAGAAGCAAACTTCATCCGATCCGGCAGAAATGTTATTTCTGTAGAAAATTTTGTCAAAATTTTATTTCTATAGAAAATTTTGTCAAAATTTTATTTCTATAGAAAATTTTGTCAAAATTTTATTTCTATAGAAAATTTTGTCAAAATTTTATTTCTATAGAAATTTTTGTCAAAATTTTATTTCTATAGAAAATTTTGTCAAAATTTTATTTCTATAGAAATTTTTTTCCAAATTTTACTTCTATAGAAAATGTTGTCAAAAATTTTATTTTGTCAAAATTTTATTTCTATAGAAACTTTAAACTTATTTATATACGTATTTAATCGGTTTTTTAGTTTAATATATACCAGGTATGGACTATGTGGTATATATTACGGTTTTAGGAAGTTTTAAGATACCTTGCCATCGGCAAGTGTTACCGCAACCCAAATAATTCGATTGTGGATGACATTCTTCAGTAGAAGTTTCTACGCAATCCATGGTGGAGGGTACATAAGCTTCGGCCTGGCCGAACTTACGGCCGTATATACTTGTTTTTTCCTTATTTTAACAAAGCATTGTGGATATCTGTGAAAAGAGTGTACGATTTTGTTGCATTTTTAACTTTCTTCTATTCACGTTTTCTTGCTGTGATTGTGCCATGCCACAAGTTGATTTCAATTCTTATCGCCATTGACCATAAACTACAAACAAATTGATTTCCAAAAACAAAATACATGAGTATAACAAATCGAAATTAGCCATTCCTCTTGTCATTATATTCGAACTATTGGCTAAATGAAGATAATTGAATAATTTGATGAATTTAGATTTATGCGATGTTTAACCTCAAATCACAGTTTCGTATTATTTTGATTTTTTGGATGCCATCGAACCACAGGACGAATTTAATATTGGCAGCGCACACTGACTGCAATTCTGGGAATTATTGATATAATGCTGATGCCAGTAAATTTAAATAATTTGAAAGTACCGCGGAACGATCGCGGTTAGGCAGCACTGACTCTTTTTGTGTACCCACCACCGCTACTGTGGAACGGAGTGAATTTTGTATGTATTTTGTACATTTGTATGTATGCCACGAAGGTCCAGTCTGAGACCCATTGTTTAGTCTTAGAATTAAATTCTGAGTCTATCTGTCTATTCATCTATTTTTGTGTGCAAAGAACAGCTCTCAGTTTAGGTGCGACATCCCCAAATTTGCAATGGCTCCGTTCTAGCAAAATCTCTATAGATTTTGGAAAAGTAGGTTCGGATTTAAATATATCTACTATATAAAAATTTGGTCAAACTTGCTTCAGATTTCTATATGTAGCTGCTATATTTATGTGCCCGAGTTAGTGAGAAGTGTAAAATCTCATATTTTAAACCCGGTTTGCAACGGGATTTTACTCCAATTTATTTAATACCATGCACACAGAATAGATAAAGATACTATCATCACTTACTAAATTTCAACAGGATCGGATGAGGGTCACATTGGGAGCTATACCTAAACGATATAGACAATTTGTAATGCAATTACTGAATAAGAGCTAATTGTGTCAAGATACAAGTCGATAGCTTGTTTCGTTCGGAAGTTTGCGTGATTTCAAGAGACGGATGGATGGGCAACGCTAGATCGATCAAGAATTTCACCAAAACCTACAACACATATATTTTATGGAATCTTAAAAGCCCGAATTTTTAGGATATACTTTTGCAAAAAACTATTTTTCATATTCAGTGAAAACGAATGCAATTAATATAAATGTTCTTTTCTGATTCACTGTACATCAACATCATGGCCACAATTAGCACTACATCATATAATTTACCAATTTCTATAGAAGTTTTAAGCAAGAGTATCACGTCCATATGTGCCCCAATTCCAATGTGGCCAGAAATTTTTAATTTCGTTTCCAATTAATCTCTCAACGAATGTTTCCGACATTATTTTGCTATTTGTATATGTGACATCGTATAAACTTTGTGGCTCATCTGCCTCTGGTATTCAGCAGTCATCTCATGCGTTATGCAAAATTTTCCCTCTCGTCTTCACCATTGTAGGGTGAGTGTTTATGATATCGAATAAATTGCAATGTATCAACAGCAATTTATCATTGCACACATTAGTCGGCCAAAGAGGACTAATTTGATTTGTAGCGATGGTAGAATGTCCTTCCATTTCCAAAGCACTGGAAATTGTAGTCGGAAAAAAATTAAAAGTGTTGAATTGGTAATGAAAATTAATAACCATGCAACTTATATTCACATAAAAGACGAATAGTTGAATTAATGAAACACCTAAATTTAAACATAAATTCTCAGCCAAAATAGAGATTCTACAGAAGTAGTTAATATGTTCAATAAAAAACCGAAAACATTTTTGTGAACCAATTGTACTCTTTTTATAGGATGGGGGTATATTAACTTTGTCATTCCGTTTGTAACACATCGAAATATTGCTCTAAGACCCCATAAAGTATATATATTCTGGGTCATGGTGAAATTACGAGTCGATCTGAGCATGTCCGTCCGTCCGTCTGTTGAAATCACGCTAACTTCCGAACGAAACAAGCTATCGACTTGAAATTTGGCACAAGTAGTTGTTATTGATGAAGGTCAGATGGTATTGCAAATGGGCCATATCGGCCCTCTTTTACGTATAGCCCCCATATAAACGGACCCCCAAATTTGGCTTGCGAATCCCCTAAGTGAAGCAAATTTCATTCGATCCGGCTGAAATTTGGTACATGGTGTTATTATATAATCTCTAACAACCATGCAAAAATTGGTATACATCGGTCCATAATTACATATAGCCCCCATATTAACCGATCCTCCGATTTGGCTTGCGGAGCCTCTAAGAGAAGCAAATTTCATCCGATCCGGCTGAAATTTGGTACATGGTGTTAGTATATAATCTCTAACAACAATGCAAAAATTGGTATACATCGGTCCATAATTAGTTTTGACCTCTGGAGCCTCTTGGAAGACCAAATTTCATCTGATTCAGTTGAAATTTGGTACGAGGTGTTAATATATGGCCTCAAACACCCATGCAAAAATTGGTCGAAATCGGTCAATAATTATATATAGGCCCCATATAAACCGATTACCAGATTTGTCCTCCGGAGCCCCTTGGAAGAGCAAAATTCATTCGATTCGGTTGAAATTTGGTACGTGATGTTAGTATATGGTATCCAACAACCATGCCGGAATTGGTTCATATCAGTCCATAATTATATGTAGCCCCCATATAAACCGATGCCCATATTTGACCTCCGGTGCCTTTTGGAGAAGCAAAATTCATCCGATCTGGTTGAAATTTGGTACGTGGTAGTAGTATATGATATTTAACAACCATGCCAAAAGTGGGCCATATCAGTCCATAATCATATATAGCCCGCATATAAACCGATCCCGAGATTTGGTTTTGGAGCCTCTTGGAGGAGCAAATTTAATCCGAGTCAGTTGAAATTTGGTACATTGTGCTAGTATATGGCCGTTAACAACCATAACTAACTAGGTCCATATCGGTCTATACACTGAAAAAAATATTGTCGTGAGGTCAAAGATTTCATGTCTTTAAAATACGAATGCAAATTTTGCTTAGCATAGAAGAGGCATTTCTCTAATATAAAGTTTTGTTCTTCGTCCAAAAGTCGATAATCTTTTCAATGAAGTCGTAATGTCCTTATAATTAAGTGATTTGACTTAAAAATGGGTATCATAACATGAAAGCAAAAATGTTTGGACTAAGGTCAACTTGACTTTAATAATTCAGAAAAATTCTTTCAATTTAATGAATTTGTCTTTAAATTAGTTGCCTTTTTGCGTTTTGGCTATAAAGCAAAAAATCGTTCAAATTTAGGACATGTTTTTCTATACTTTATTTTAAAGATGTTTTTTACTTGAAACATAGCATTATTTCTACTGAATGTCGAGTCTTAATTTGGAAAATAAAGTTGCCCTTAACTCGTTTTTAACGGACTTTGATAGCACATGAAGAAAATAAGCTGAGAAAGCGAAAAATTAAAATTTGCTTCCTAGAAGCAAGTACACAAAACCCAAATTTAAAAGAGAATTGTGTCTTAAAAGTATCCTTACTTGTATTCTCCGCTTCTTTGTCTCGGAATCAATACCAAATTTTTTAAAGTAAAGACAAAATCTTTGGAACCGGGCATGCTTTTTTTCAGTGTAGTTATATATAGCCCTCAGATAAATCGATCCCCAATCACACAAAAATTGGTCCATATCAAGTTCATAATTCTTTATAGCCCCCATATAAGCGACCCCCATACTTCAATTCTGGCTCTCTACGTACCGTGCAAGAGTCCATGTCGATTCGTAATTATTTGTAGACTTACCATACATAACATAACTAATATTTACCACGTATGGACTAACTCACAATTTAGAAAACGATGTTAAGAAGTTTTAAGATACCACAACCGAAGTAATTCGATTGTGGATGACAGTCTTTCATAGAAGTTTCTACACAATCCATAGTGGAGGGTACATAAGATTCGGCCTGGCCGAATTTACGTTTACTGTTAATAGGAGATACTATAGCCATGCTGTTTGATTACTTCTGTATATCTTCCTAGCAGTGATAGGATTAATTGTCAATGAAACTCTTTATTTTCATTAATTATACCGTTTGTGTATTTATATGTAACACCAAGAAGTACCAGTCTGAGACCCATCGTTTAGTATCCCAGCAAAAAAAAATGGAAGTTGTTCCACAAACATTTATTTTAAAGCCAATCCCAGAATCCCCCATCGAGTTTTTTCAACTTCCGATGCAGTCCTTTTGGACAAGTGCATAAACATTTCTTCTAAAGCGCATCTTGGGATCCCCCAATGATTTTTTCCACTTCCAATGCAGTCCTTTTAGACAAGTGCATAAACATTTCTTCTAAAGCGCATCTTGGGATCCCCCAATAATTTTTTTCTACTTCCGATACAGTCCTTGTGGACAAGTATTAGAAAGAACGCAATCAGGCTATTTTAAGTGCAAATTTTGGACAATTAAATTTAAAAAAAAATAGAAAACTAATAAAAATATTAAAATTAATAAAAAAGTAAAAAAGAATAATAATAAAAAAATAAATTTGACTCTCAACTTTTTCGCTTCCATGGAAGTTCTTTTGAGAAGGTTACGAGAATTTTTAATTTTTTTTTTATTTTTAATGGAAAGAATATACTTGTACGAAAATATATGCCGAAAATAAAAAATAAAAACGATGCATAATATAAAAAATAAGTTTTTGGAAAAATATTTGATAAAAAATTGCCGCTGGTGAGATTTGAACCTTCTTAGTTTTTTGTTCATACTAATAAAGAACATCTCGAGAAGCAATTAGAATGTTATTTCTTGGTGTCGTATTACGATCATATCACAAACATTTGCATTGACCTTTCGACGCTTTATGTTCAATGGCGTTTGCGGCTGAGTGTGCTAAGGCGTTCTGTTATGGTGCTAGCAAACTCAGGTTCAACCCCTGGTCGGAGCGAAAAAGTTTTTCAAATTGTAAAAATTAAATAATAGGAAAATAATTCTCGTAGTGTTGAAATTTTTTTTTTTTTTTAGCTTTTTAAATTTCTTCATTCAAATTAACATCCAGGGCACAACTTCTAAAGCAATACAAAGGATCCAAAAAGGGAGTACTTCCGTCCTATGACAAGCCCATGTAAAATTCATTGGAGATGATCCAAGTTTGCACTACTTCCGGATCACAGATTGGGGATCCAAACTACTTCTTTGGAAGCTCTTTTTTGCTGGGATACCCACCGTTTTTTCGTAAAAATTTTATTTCAATAGAAAATTTTGTGAAAATTTTATTTCTATAGAAAATTTTGTCAAAATTTTATTTGTATAGAAAATGTGGCCAAAATATTATTTCATCAACATATTATTATTATTTCATCAATTATTCATTTAACGGAAATATCGGAAAATAAAAAACAAGAAACCAACAATTTCAAGTTTAATTTATAGACCTATAGCCGAGATTATGAGATAAAAAATCATAAAAATTAAAATAATCAAGTATATACGGCCGTAAGTTCGGCCAGGCCGAATCTTATGTACTCTCCACCATGGATTGCGTAGAAACTTCTGCGAAAGACTGTCACCCATAATCGAATTACTTGCGTTGTGGTAATACCTACCGATGGCAAAGAATCTTAAAAATTCTTAACATCATTTTCTAAATTGTGAATTAGTCCATACGTGGTATATATTTGACAAAAAGTTATATATAGGTAAGTCTACAAATAATTACGAATCGACATGGACTATTGCACGCTACGTAGAGAGCCAGAATTGAAATATGGGGGTCGCTATGTACATTGTATGTACCAAATTTCAACTGACTCGGATTAAATTTGCTCCTCAAAGAGGCTCCAAAACCAAATCTCGGGATCGGTTTATATGGGGGCTATATATGATTATGGACCGATATGAACCAATTCCTGCATGGTCGTTGGATACCATATACTAACATCGCGTACCAAATGTCAAGCGAATCGAATGAATTTTGCTCTTCCAAGGGGCTCCGGAGTTCAAATCTGGGGATCGGTTTATATGGGGGCTATATATAATTATGGACCGATTTTGACCTATTTTTGCGTGGGTGTTTGAGGCCATATATTAACACCACGTACCAAATTTCAACGGAATCAGATAAATTTTGGTCTTCCAAGAGGCTCCGGAGGTCAAATCTGGGGATCGGTTTATATGGGGCTATATAATTATGCACCGATGTGGGCCAATTTTTTCACGGTTATTAGAGACCATATACTAACACCATGTACTAATTTTTCGCCTGATCGGATGGCATTTACTTCTCTTAGAGGCTCCGCAAGCCAAATCTGTGGATCGGTTTATATGGGGGTTATATAATTATGGACCGATGTGGACCAATTTTTGCATGGTTATTAGAGACCATATACTAACATCATGTACAAAATTTCAGCCGGATCGTATGAAATTTGCTTCTCTTAGAAGGATCGGCAAGCCAAATTAGGGGGTCCGTTTATATGGGGGCTATACATAAAAGTGGACCGATATGGTCCATTTGCAATCCCACCTACATCAATAACAACTACTTGTGCCAAGTTTCAAGTCGATAGCTTGTTTCGTTCGGAAGTTAGCGTGATTTCAACAGACGGACGGACGGACCGACATGCTCAGAGCGACTTAGAATTTCACCACGACCCAGAATATATATACTTTATGGGGTCTTAGAGCAATATTTCGATGTGTTACAAACGGAATGACAAAGTTTATATACCCCCATCCTATGGTGGAGGGTATAAAAATAGCCAGAATAATCGCTAAATATGTCATGTCAAATTAACCTTACTCACGCACACTCACGTCGTTGCCATCAGCTTGACTCACGACTCACGAGTGAGTCACGACAATTTCGTGTCACGTGCACACCACTAATATACATCTCTGGCCCGAGTTAGATCCACGGAGGCCAAAGTTTCACTACGAAAATTCTGAAGGTTTGCACAAAAAGTAAAATTAACTCTTTAGCATTTTAGTCTTCCAAAGTTATTCAAAGTCGGTTCAGATTTAAATATAGCCCCCATATATATGTATATATTTCTTCTATGGAATACCCAAATTTAAGCCCCGAGATTTCAAGACATTTTAGTCTAATTGTGTTGATATTTTACACGGAGAGTCGAAGAGGAGATTTTAGTCCAATTGAGTTGATATTTTACACGAATTTGATCCAAATCGGCTCATCTTTAGATAAAGCCCCAATATATATTCTTCCTGTTTGGATGAGTAAATGATAATTTACCCATATTGTAGGGAGCCACCGTGGTACAATGGTTCGCATGCCCGCCTTGTGCATATACAAGGTCGTGAGTTCAAACCCAGTTTCGACCAAACACCAAAAAGTTTTTCAGCGGTGGGATAATCCACCTCAGTAATGCTGGTGACATTTCTGAGTGTTTCAAAGCTTCTCTAAGTGGTTTCACTGCAATGTGGAACGCCGTTCGGACTCGGCTATAAAAAGGAGGTCGCTTGCCATTGAGCTTAACATGGAATCGGGCAGCACTCAGTGATAAGAGAGAAGTTCACCACTGTGGTATCACAATAGATTGAATAGTCTAAGTGATACATCGGGCTGCCACCTAACCTAACCTACCCATATTGTAGTCACTTCCTACACACTGCAATTTTATATTTTCCACAGAATTGGTTAAAACTAAGTTAAGCCTCCAACTTCCATCAATATCGCCCCGTTTGACCAAATATTGTCTAAAAACAAACAATTTACCACTTTTATTAGCGAGATCGGGCCCATTTCCTTGTAAAATCACCACTGCTAGGTCTGTAAAATTTTAAAAACACCTCAAGTTTACCTACTCCTCTAACTCATATTCATCACCCGGTAAATCTTAGATACACTTTTGCAAAATTACATCAATATTCCCGTCCCATGATATTGTCCGATTTAGATTCTAAGTCTATAGATTTTGTGCTTTTTAACACACTATATATTGGAATATAAAACTTTATATATAGCACCCAACAGATTTGAAGGATTTGAGATGGTATCTAAAATCTTTATAGTAGCGCAGGGTATAAAATAGTCGGCCCGTCCGACATTAGACATCCTTTACTTGTATTTCTATGTAAAAATGAAATCCAATATTTTTATACCCACCACCATAGAATGGTGACGGGGGTATAATAAGTTTGTCATTCCGTTTGCAACACATCGAAATATCGATTTCCGACTATATAAAGTCTATATATTCTTAATCAGGGAGAAATTCTAAGACGATATAACGATGTCCGTCTGTCTGTCTGGCTGTCTGTCTGTCTATCTGTCTGTTTTAATCACGCTACAGTCTTCAATAATGAAGCAATCGTGCTGAAATTTTGCACAAACTCGTCTTTTGTCTGCAGGCAGGTCAAGTTCGAAGATGGGCTATATCGGTCCAGATTTTGATATAGTCCCCATATAAACCGACCTCCCGATTTGGGGTCTTGGGCTTCTAGAATCCGTAGTTTTTACTCCATTTGCCTGAAATTGGAAATCTAGAGGAATTTTATGACCATAAAGAGGTGTGCCAAAAATGGTGAGTATCGGTCCATGTTTTGGTATAGCCCCCATATAGACCGATCTCCCGATTTTACTTCTTGGGCTTATAGAAAACGCAGTTTTTATTCAATTTACCTGAAATTGGAAATCTAGAGGTATTGTAGGACCACAAATACGTGTGCCAAAAATTGTGAGTATCGGTCCATGTTTTGGTATGGTCCCCATATAAAACGACCTCCCGATTTTACTTCTTGGGCTTATAGAAACCGCAGTTTTTATTCAATTTACCTGAAATTGGAAATCTAGAGGTATTGTAGGACCACAAATACGTGTGCCAAAAATTGTGAGTATCGGTCCATGTTTTGGTATGGTCCCCATATAAAACGACCTCCCGATTTTATCCAATTTGCCTGAAATTGGAAATCTAGTGGTATTTTCGGGCCATAAAGAGGTGTGCCGAAAATGGTGAGTATCGGTCCATAGTTTAGTATAGCCCCCATAAGAACGATCTCCCGATTTAGCTCCTTGGGTTTCTAGAAATCGTAGTTTTTATACGATTTGCATGAAATTTTAAATATTCTGGTGTTTTAAGCTCACAAAAACGTGTATCGGATTAAGTTTTTATCGGTCCATTTGGTAATACCTCGATATAGACCGACTTCACTTCTTGAGGGTGTAGAAGGCTCACTGATCATGAAAATTGCTTGAAACTCAATGTAAAATTTCTAGATTTTATTTCTCGGGTGAAAATCTACAGATTTAAGATTTCAAATCAAGACGTTATTTTATAATTTTCTTGCACACTTACAAGAGATGTTAATGATTCCTCTAAAACTCAAAAAAAAAAATGGTTCTTATAAATCCAGAATCTGATATAGTCTTCATACGGGAAATCTTTAAATTTATCTTCGGGAAGTGTCCTCAAGGCCTCAAGCCCTCCTGAAATTTCAAAGGAAACCCTAATATTTGGTTAATGGTGGTGGGTATTTAAGATTCGGCCCGGCCGAACTTACTGCTGTATAAACTTGTTCTTATTAATTTTCTATTTTTATACCCACCACCATAGAATGGTGATGGGGGTATAATAAGTTTGTCATTCCGTTTGTAACACAACGAAATATCGATTTCCGACTATATAAAGTATATATATTCTTGATCAGGGAGAAATTCTAAGACGATATGACGATGTCCGTCTGTCTGTCTGTTGTAATCACGCTACAGTCTTCAATAATGGAGCAATCGTGCTAAAATTTTGCACAACCTCGTCTTTTGTCTGCAGGCAGGTCAAGTTCGAAGATGGGCTACATCGGTCAAGGTTTCGATATAGTCCCCCATATAAACCGACCTCCCGATTTGGGGACTTGGGCTTATAGAAATCGTAGTTTTTATCCAATTTGCCTGAAATTTGATGTCTAGAGGTATTTTATGACCATAAAGAGGTGTGCCAAAAATGGTGAGTATCGGTCCATGTTTCGGTATAGCCCCCATATAGACCGATCTCCCGATTTTACTTCTTGGGCTTCAAGAATCCGAAGTTTTTATCCTATTTGCCTGAAATTGGAAATCTAGAGGTATTTTCGGGCCATAAAGAGGTGTGCCGAAAACGGTGAGTATCGGTCCATATTTTAGTACAGCCCCCATAAGAACGATCTCCCGATTTAACACCTTGGGTTTCTAGAAACCGTAGTTTTTATATAATTTGCCTGAAATTGTAAATATTCTGGTATTTTAGGCTCACAAAAACGTGTATCGGATTAAGTTTTTATCGGTCCCTTTGGTAATGCTTCCATATAGACCGACTTCACTTCTTGAGGGTGTAGAAGGCGCACTGATCATGAAAATTGCTTGAAACTCAATGTAAAATTTCCAGATTTTACTTCTACAGATTTAAGATTTCAAATCAAGACGTTTTTATACCCACCACCATAAAATGGTGACGGGGGTATAATAAGTTTGTCATTCCGTTTGTAACACATCGAAATATCGATTTCCGACTATATAAAGTATATATATTCTTGATCAGGGAGAAATTCTAAGACGATATAAGCATGTCCGTCTGTCCGTCTGTCTGTCTGTCTGTCTGTCTGTCTGTCTGTCTGTTGTAATCACGCTACAGCCTTCAATAATGGCGCTATCGTCCCGAAATTTGGCACAGATTAGTTTTTTGTTTGCAGGCAGGTCAAGTTCGAAGATGGGCTATATCGGTCCAAGTTTTGATATAGTCCCCATATAAACCGACCTCCCGATTTGGGGTCTTGGGCCTATAAAAACCGTAGTTTTTATCAGATTTGCCTGAAATTGGAAATCCAGAGGTATTTTGGGACCATAAAGAGGTGTGTCGAAAATAGTCCGTATCGGTCCATGTTTTGGTATAGCCCTCATATAGACCGATCTCCCGATTTTGCTTCTTAGGCGTCTAGAAACAGTATTTTCTATCCGATTTGTCTGAAATTGAAAATCTAGAGGTATTTTAGGACCATAAGGAGGTGTGTCGAAAATGGTCCGAATCAGTCCATGTTTTGGTATAGCCCCCATATAGACCGATCTCCCGATTTTGCTTCTTACGCGTCTAGAAACAGTATTTTCTGTCCGCTTTGTATGAAATTGCAAATCTAGAGGTATTTTGGGACCATAAAGAGGTGTGTCGAAAATGGCATCCATCGGTTCATGTTTTGATATAGCCCCCATATAAACCAACCTCCTGATTTGGAGTCTTGGGCCTATAAAAACCGTAGTTTTTATCCAATTTGCCTGAAATTGGAAATATAGAGGTATTTGAGGACCATAAAAAGGTTTGCCGAAAATGGTGCCCATAGGTCCATGTTTTGGCATAGCCCCCAATATAGACCGATATCCCGATTTTGCTTCTAGGGCTTCTAGAAACTATATTTACCATCCGATTTGCCTGAAATTGGAAATCTAGATGTATTTGAGGACCATAAAAAGGTGTGCCGAAAATGGTGCTCATCGGTCCATGTTTTGATATAGCCCCCATAGAGACTGATCTCCCGATTTTGCTTCTTGGGCTTCTAGAAACTATGTTTTCTATCCGATTTTCCTGAAATTGAAAATCTAGAGGTCTTTTTGTGACCATAAAAAGGTGTACCGAAAACGTGTGCCGAAAATGGTGCCCATTTTTTGGTATAGCCTCCATATAGACTGATCTCTCGATTTTTACTTCTTGGGCGTCTAGAGACTATATTTTCTAGTCGATTTGTTTGAAATTGAAAATCTGGAGGTATTTTAAGATCACAAATATGTGAGTAGCAAATGGTGCCTATCGGTCCATGTTTTGGTGTAGCCCCCATATACACCGATCTCCCGGCTTTATTTCTTGGGCTTCTAGAATCCGCAGTTTTTATCCGATTTTCTGGAAATTAGTAATCTATAATGAAATTTTAGACAAACGAAATTTCCTTTTCTTATAAAGTATTTTCGTTTATTCAACGATTGTCTCTAAAACTTGGGTCAAAAGAAAACTTTGCTTGTCTAAAATTACGTTTCTCAAAAAAGACAACACTTCTCTCAAGGTATAGCAGGCGCACTGATCATGAAAATTGCTTCAAACTGAAAGTAAAATATCCAGATTTTACTCATCGTATTTAAATAATGGCGGAAAAAAATCTACATATTTAAGATTTTATCTCAAGGCGTAATTTCATCATATACACGATAGGTTTATAATTTCTCCAAAACTCAAACAAAATTGGTTCTCATAAATCCAGAATCTGATCTGGTCTTCATAGGTAGAATCTTTAAAGTTTGTCTTCGGGAACTGACTTGCTTGGGAGAAGATTTGTCATCAAACCCGCTACAATTCTATATATTATCAAGTAACCCACTACGACGAAGAGTCTTCAAAGTAAACTATCATATTTGATTCATGGTGGTGGGTATTTAAAATTCGGCCCGGCCGAATTTACTGCTTTATATACTTGTTTTATAATTTTCTTGCACACTTACAAGAGATTCCTCTAAAACTCAAACAAAAATGGTTCTTATAAATCCAGAGTCTAATATAGTCCTCATAGGTGAAATCTTTATATTTATCTTCGGGATGTGTCCTCAAGTCCTCAAGCCCTCCTGAAATTTCAAAGGAAACCCTAATATTTGGTTCATGGTGGTGGGTATTTAAGATTCGGCCCGGCCGAACTTAGTGCTGTATATACTTGTTTGAAATTACTTTGTACTCTATAAGATTCATGGCATTGGTCTGAGGGCTTAAACATTTTTATACCCACCACCATAGAATGGGTATAATAAGTTTGTCATTCCGTTTGTAACACATCGAAATATCGATTTCCGACTATATAAAGTATATATATTCTTGATCAGGGAGAAATTCTAAGACGATATAAAGATGTCCGTCTGTCTGTCTGTCTGTCTGTTGTAATCACGCTACAGTCTTCAATAATGAAGCAATCGTGCTGAAATTTTGCACAAACTCGTCTTTTGTCTGCAGGCAGGTCAAGTTCGAAGATGGGCTATATCGGTCCAGGTTTTGATATAGTCCCCATATAAACCGACCTCCCGATTTGGGGTCTTGGGCTTATAGAAATCGTAGTTTTTGTCCAATTTGCCTGAAATTTGATGTCTAGAGGTATTTTATGACCATAAAGAGGTGTGCCAAAAATGGTGAGTATCGGTCCATGTTTCGGTATAGCCCTCATATAGACCGATCTCCCGATTTTACTTCTTGGGCTTATAGAAACCGCAGTTTTTATTCAATTTACCTGAAATTTGAAATCTAGACGTATTGTAGGACCAGAAATATGTGTGCCAAAAATTGTGAGTATCGATCCATATTTTGGTATAGCCCCCATATAGACCGATGTCCCGATTTTATTTCTTGGGCTTATAGAAACCGAAGTTTTTATCCAATCTACCTGAAATTGGAAATCGAGAGGTACTTTAGAATCGTAAAGAGGTGTGCCAAAAATGGTGAGCATCGGTCCATGATTTGGAATGGTCCCTATATAAACCGACCTCCCGACTTAGGTCTTGGGCTTATAGAAACCGTAGTTTTTATCCAATGTGCCTGAAACTGAAAATCTAGAGGTACTTGAGGACCATCAAAAGGTGTGCCGAAAATGGTCCGTATCGTTCCATGTTTTGGTATAGCCCCCATATAGACCGATCTCCCGATTTTACATCTTGGGTTTATAGAATCCGTAGTTTATATACAATTTGCCTGAAATTGGAAATTTATAGGTATTTTAGATCCATAAAGAGGTGTGCCACAAATGGTGAGTATCGGTCCATGTTTTGGTATAGCCCCCATATAGACCGATATCCCGATTCTTAGGCTTTTTTGGTATAGCCCCCATATAGACCGATATCCCGATTCTTAGGCTTCTAGAATCCGAAGTTTTTATTCAATTTGCCTGAAATTGGAAATCTAGAGGTATTTTCGGGCCATAAAGACGTGAGCTGAAAACGGTGAGTATCGGTCCATATTTTAGTATAGCCCCCATAAGAACGATCTCCCGATTTAACTTCTTGAGTTTCTAGAATCCGTAGTTTTTATCCGATTTGCCTGAAATTGTAAATATTCTGGTATTTTAGGCTCACGAAAACGTGTATCGGATTAAATTGTTATCGGTCCATTTGGTAATGCCTTCATATAGACCGACTACTTCTTGAGGGCGCACTGATCATGAAAATTGCTTGAAACTCAATGTAAAATTTCCAGATTTTACTTCTCGGGTGAATATCTACAGATTTAAGATTTCAAATCAAGACGTTATTTTATAATTTTCTTGCACACTTACAAGAGATGTTACTGATTCCTCTAAAACTCAAACAAACATGGTTCTTATAAATCCAGAATCTGATATAGTCCTCATAGGTGAAATCTTTAAATTTATCTTCGGGAAGTGTCCTCAAGTCCTCTATCCTTCCTGAAATTTCAAAGGAAACACTAATATTTGTTTCCTTTATAGTATTTTTTTTTATAGTATAGTATTTAAGATTCGGCCCGGCCGAACTTACTGCTGTATATACTTGTTTTTAATTCTACGCATTATCCTAAAAGATTTACACATACACGTTCATAAGTCGTTGTAGCATTATAGTATCCACCCATTCCTTGCCCCACGACTGGTCCTTTTAATCCTTTTTAAAATTTCTAATAAATGTTGTGCTCCCACACGCCTTCGCAACACAAAGTCCTTTCTGGTTTTTGTTTTGTGTAGAACGAAAACAATAAAAGAAAACCTCAATCTAGGAAAAATATTTTTAGTATCTTCTTCATATTTTAATTTACATTAAATATTTCCAACCAAAACGTTGTACGTTCTCACCACAACACACATGGTTTCTATAAAATAACAAATATCATTTTTTAAATCCAACCCAGAGACCAAATATGAATATGAATACGAATAATAATTTTCAAGAATTCCAAAAACTAAAGTTAGTAAGTAATTTATATTGCGGTTAAACCGAATGAGGTTTACCAGATAAGCACAAACACACACATACACAAACACAAGGACAAAACCCACACAATGTGCATGGAATATGAACGCATCCAATGACGGAGCCACATATCGACATAGTGTGGCGCCATAGCAGGACAAAATATCTTGAACGAAGGGTAAGGGTAAGCTAAGGGTAAAACTCTAAATGAAACAAAGGTGAAAGTAGGGCTGTGGACAACAAAATAATAAGACTTATACATAATTTTAAGAGTTCGTTGTTTATTGTGGAAAATATATTTCGTTTGTATACCCTGAACCATTCTATCTAACAGGGGTATTGTAAGTTAGTGCATATGCTTGGAAATATTGCTCAGGTCCGGAACTTAACATGGTTGCCAAGTTGGTAGAATTCTGCCACAAATGGTAGAAATTTTCCATAGAAATAAAATTTTGACAAAATATTCAATAGAAATAAAATTGTCTATTGAAATAAAATTTTGAAAAAATTTTCTATAGAAATAAAATTGTGACAAAGTTTTCTATAGAAATAAAATTTTAACAAAATTTTCTATAGGAATAAAATTTTAACAATTTTTTCTACAAAAAAAATGTCACACAAGAAATAAAATCTTGACAAAATTTTCTATATAAATAAGATTTTGACAAAATTTTCTCTAGAAATAAAAATTTCACAAAATTTTCTATAGAAATAAAATTTTGCCAATTTTTTTTATAGAAATAAGATTTTGACAACATTTTCTATAGAAATAACATTTTAACAAAATTTTCCATAGAAATAAAATTTTGACAAAATTTTCTATAGAAATACAATTTTAACAAAATTTTCTATAGAAATACAATTTTAACAAAATTTTCTATAGAAATAAAATTTTAACAAAATTTCCAATAGAAATAAAATTTTTTAAAAATGTTCTTTAGAAATAAAATTTTGACAAAATTTTGTATAGAAATAAAATTTTAAGAAAATTTTCTAAGGAAATAAAATTTTGACAAAATTTTCTAAAGAAATAAAATTTTTAAAAAATTTTCTAAAGAAATAAAATTTTGACAAAATTTTCTATATAAATAAAATTTTGACAAAATTTTCTATAGAAATAAAATTTTGACGAAATTTTCTATAGAAATAAAATTTTGACAACATTTTCTATAGAAATAAAATGTTGACAAAATTTTCTATAGAAATAAAAGTTTGACAAAAATTTCTACAGAAATAAAATTTTGACAACATTTTCTATAGAAATAAAATTTTGACAAAATTTTATATAGAAATAAAATTTTAACTAAATTTTCTACAGAAAAAACATTGTGACAAAATTTTCTATAGAAATAAAATGTTGACAAAATTTTCTATATAAATAAGATTTTGACAAAATTTTCTCTAGAAATAAAAATTTCACAAAATTTTCTATAGAAATAAAATTGTGACAAAGTTTTCTATATAAATAAAATTTTGACAACATTTTCTAAAAAAAAATTTGACAAAATTTCCTATAGAAATTCAATTTTAACAAAATTTTCTATAGAAATAAAATTTTAACAAAATTTTCTATAGAAATAAAATTTTAACAAAATTTTCAATAGAAATAAAATTTTGAGAAAATTTTCTAAAGAAATAAAATTTTGACCAAATTTTCTATAGAAATAATTTTTTTTAATTCGTTTTGTTTTGTTATTGTTGTTTTTTTTTTTCTTTAATCATTGTTGTTGTTATACCCTAAACCACATAGTGGTCAGGGTATAATAAGTTTGATCGGCCAAAAAATGTGCCTACCAGAAATATTGATTTTAGACGCCATAAAATATATACCGATCGACTCAGAATCACCTCCTGAGTCGATCTAGCGCTTGGTGTCCGTCTGTCCATGTATTTGTTGTTCATAGGATTCCGGTCGCAATTATTAACCGATTTTGATGAAATTTGGGACAGGGAATTATTTGGGCACAAGGACGAACGCTATTGAATTTGGAAGAAATCGGATCAAATTTAGATATAGCTCCCATATATATGTTACGCCCGATTTCGACAAATGGGGTCACGTTGCGCTTTTTTTCCAACGGATCGTCACCAAATTTGGCAAAAGGTAATTTTCTCCATCGCCCTTCAAGTCTGCAAAATTTCATCCAAATCGGTTCAGAATTAGATATAGCTCTCATATATATGTACCGCCCGATTTTTCTAAGTTTGGCCATAAAACCCTTATTTATCAACCGATCTTACCCAAATTTGGCTAAATGTAGTCTTCTATAGCACTAACTATATGTGCAAAAAATCATCGAAATCACCAAAATTTGGCCATAGAACCCTTATTTATTAACCGATCTTACTAAAAGTTGGCTTGATCCAGTCCTCTATAGTACTAACTATATGTGCAAAATTTCATCGACATCGGTTCAGATGTAGATATAGCTCCCATATATGTATCACCCGATTTTGAAAAACTCGTCCCTAATAACCTTATATTTGACCATACAGGCCTCATTTCTTAACTGATCTTATTCAACTCTTGCACAAGGCAACCTTTTGTGGTATTAATCAAACCCGCAAAATATTATGCAAATTGGTTCAGATTTAGATATAGCTTCCATATATATGCATCGCTCGATTTTCCCAAATTTGGTCATAGTACTCTTATTTATTAACCAATGTTACTCAAATTTCAAATTTTGATGTACTAGCCGATCGTACTTATACGTACTTGTAGCTCTTACATAAGAATATTGCTCGATTTTTACAAATTTGTATTTATTACCCACATTAATTTAACGATTTTCTCTTTTTTTAATAATGGGCTCAATATTAGTGGCATACTAACTACGTAGGCGCAATATCAACACAGCCAGTGTTGCTAGAAGTAGGGGAAATTCCCTATATGTAGGGTTTTTCTAATATTTAGCGTCTTGTAGGGACGTAGGGCCACAATGTAGGACATTTTCACTCAACACATTTTGTAATAATTTTTACATTTTGGTGGCTCTAAAGGAGGAAATTAGAAGCCGGCAAGGCTTGATCTTTAACAATGTGTGGTAAACTTTATTCCTGTAGAGAATTTTGTCAACATTTTATTTCTATAGAACATTTTGTCAAAATTGTATTTCTATAGAAATTTTTTTAAAAATATTATTTCTATAAAAAATGTTCTCAAAATTTTATTTCTCAAAATTTTATTTCTATAGAAATTATTCACAAAATTTTATTTCTATAGAAAATTTTCTCGCGAAGCTTTGTTTATAGAAACTTTTTCCAAAATTTTATTTTTATAGAGATTTAACAAAGAAGATTACTAATTTGGTTAGAATTCTACCAACTGTGGCAACCGTGGTGGTAATACAAATTTATATTCTAAGTTATAAACGTTGCATATTCACGTTTTAAGATAATAAAGTACTTAGAACCATTTTTGTTTTGTAAAATTTTTTAAATTTAACGAAAAATATAGAAGGGAAAATTGTTTGGGAATGTATGGGAAAGTAGGGAACTTTTTTTGTCCATGTAGAGTAAACCGAACATTTTCCCTGGCAACATTGACTATGGGCTATAGTCAGATTGACACAAACCACTCATAGACATGTACCCCTTAATTTTCTTAAATATGCAACTGCGGTTTATCTCCCAGACCTATATGTTACCCCACAAATTCTTATGATTACTTATTCTGTAATGGTGGTTTAGGGTATGATATAGTCGGCCCCGCCCGACTTTCTATTTTACTTACTTGTTTTTTTGATTTCAGCTTAAAACCATGTATTGACTAAACTACAGGTGTAGCTTAACCAACAGAGGAAAATAATGTTTATCAAATTTATTTTGTCAAAGCCCTATAGACTGCAAGATGGTTGGATGGACGCACGTTTCGGAATTACCACATTCCTCATCAGCATCCTCTACTTGCAGCAAAACTATCAACCTATTATCAGAATAAATTCAGGCAGTTCATTAAACTCAGCAATGGACCACACTGGAACCTTCCGAAAAAAGGTTTTACATGATAGCCGGCTTATGCCGAAAAAAATTTGTACAAACATATCTCTTTTCCTTTGCCAACGTTAAATGTAAGGTGAAATAAAAAAACAACAGAAATAAAAATTTGACAAAATTTTCTATAGAAATAAGATTTTAACAAAATTTTCTATAGAAATAAATATTTCACAATATTTTCTACAGAAATAAAATTTTAACAAAATGTTTTACAAAAAAAATTGTCACAACATTTTCTATAGAAATAAAATTTTACAAAATTTTCTATAGAAATAAGATTTTGACAAAATTTTCTATAGAAATAAAATTTTGACAACATTTTCTATAGAAATAAAATTTTGATAAAATTTTCTATAGAAATAAAATTTAACAATATTTTCTATAGAAATAAAATTTTAACAAAATTTTCTATAGAAATAAATTTTAACAATATTTTCTATAGAAATAAAATTTTAAAAAAATTTTCTTTAGAAATAAAATTTTGACAAAATTTTCTAAAGAAATACAATTTTGACAAAATTTTCTAAAGAAATAAAATCTTGATAAAATTTTCTATACAAATAAATTTTGACAACATTTTCTATAGAAATACAATTTTGACAACATTTTTCTATAGAAATACAATTTTGACAAAATTTTCTATAGAAATAAAATTTTAAACAAAATTTTCTACAGAAAAAAATTTTAAGTAAATTTTGTACAGAAAAAAAATGTTAAAAAACTTTTCTAAAGAAATACAATTTTGACAAAATTTTCTAAAGAAATAAAATTTTGACAAAATTTTCTAAAGAAATAAAATTTTGACAAATACAATTTTGACAACATTTTCTATAGAAATACAATTTTGACAAAATTTTCTATAAAAATAAAATTTTAACTAAATTTTCTACAGAAAAAAAATTTTAAGAAAATGTTCTACAGAAAAAAAATGTTAAAAAAATTTTCTAAAGAAATACAATTTTGACAAAATTTTCTAAAGAAATAAAATTTTGACAAAATTTTCTAAAGAAATAAATTTTGACAAAATTTTCTAAAGAAATAAATTTTTGACAAAATTTTTTAAAGAAATAAAATTTTGACAAAATTTGTTAAAGAAATAAAATTTTGACAAAATTTTTTAAAGAAATAAAATTTTGACAAAATTTTCTAAAGAAATAAAATTTTGACAAAATTTTCTAAAGAAATAAAATTTTGACAACATTTTCTAAAGAAATAAAATTTTGACAAAATTTTCTATATAAATAAAATTTTGACCAAATTTTCTATAGAAATAAAATTTTGACAAAATTTTCTATAGAAACAAATTTTGCCAAAATTTTCTATAGAAATAAAATTTTGACAAAAATTTCTATAAAATTAAAATTTTGACTAAATTTTCTATAGAAATAAAATTTTGACAAAATTTTCTATAGAAATAAAATCTTGACAAAATTTTCTATAGAAATAAATTTTGATAACATTTCTATAGAAAGAAAATTTTTACAAAATCTTCTATAGAAATGAAATTTTCTATAGAAATAAAAGTTTGACAAAAATTTCTACAAAAATAAGTTTTTGACAAAATTTTCGATAGAAATAAAATTTTAGCAAAATTTTCTACAAAAAAAATGTGACAAAATTTTCTATAGAAATAAAATTTTGAGAAAATTTTCTATAGAATATTTTAATGATTTGAAATGAGGATCCAGGTTTCCCTGTCTCATTTCAGGTGACATACACATAAGCCAGTATTGTTATGCGGTCTAACTCTTTTTGGCACATTTTATTCCAGGAACTCTCTGGCCTTAACGAATTCCCTAATTTCCAGTCCGCGTTAAAAAGCAGGTCCCAACTCACCACATCATCTCAGATTAACTCTTTGCCTAGTAAAGGCAGAGCCGTGACAAAGGTAGTGTTCCAAGGTCTCATCATCCTCAAAACACGGCCTGCATGCACCATCATCTGCTGCTCCTATTTGGCACAGGTGCGTTCTCAATTCTATGTGCCCGATCATTACTCACACGGCCCTCCTGACTGTCGTCCTACTCTCCTTGAGTAGTTCTCTAGACTTTTTCGTGTATGGATTACGCCATAATGTTTTCGTCGTCCTTTCGTTGCATTAGTCCACATCGCTTTATAGGTCTTGCGTAAGTTCACTTCCCTATATGGTGCTAGCTCTTTCGCTAGTTATTTTGCCTTTTCGTTTCCTCTTATTCCGACATGTCCCGCAATCATATGATGCGAATTCTGTCATATTCGGAGTATTCGTTGATCATTTGTTTGTATTCTCATATGGGTCGCGATCGAACCGTAATGTCTGCTATTGCCTTCATTGATCTCCCTCAATCTTTGAAAATGTTCACGTTTCATGACATCATGTTATTGCCGAGCAATTTAACGAATTCCTTTATAAAAACCACTTCGGCCTCCAGATTTGTGCTGTGGTCCTATACTCCGAATAGGATATCGGTGGCTTGGTCTTCTACATCCCTTTCCTCTCACCCATCTTCGATCCATCGGCATAGCAGTTATCTGGTTATCTGGAGTCTGTTCTGGGATTCCATTCTCTCAGGACCATTTTGCTAGCGTCAGAATGTCACACTCGACAGCTATGGCCACTTCAGGTACACGATCATGTATTGTTGCAATCACACCCACTATTATGCTTTGTTTGTCCGTCCATTCTTCCAACATCTTTAATCTCTTCGAAACAATGGCGACTTTGCTTTTTATTTAAACCTCTATAGGTATAAAATCCAGCATCGTTTCCAAGACTGTGGAGACGTGGTCTCTCCAGAAAAAAAAATCGATTATGTAACATATACCCCAAACACATTTTTCTTCAAGTATATCTATTTTCAGGATAGGTCCAAACAAGATATTATTTGTAATGTTCAAATATATTATGTTTCACCTTAGGGCATACACTGGTAGAAAAAAATTTTAATGAAAATTTCTTTGTGTGGATATATTTTTAAAGCGCAAATTGGTTACTTCCATTATTTTACTTGCAGCATATATATATATATATATATATATATATATAT